>NC_140997.1:109966723-110070744 GCF_052327205.1 Somniosus microcephalus
GAGGGAGGAGAGGGGGAGGGAGGGGGGAGTCCCCGAGCCCCGCCCCCCCGAGCCCCGCCATCTCCCGAGCACCGCCCGCCCCGATATCCCGAGCCCCGCCCCCCGATCTCCCGAGCCCCCCCCCCCGATCTCAGGAGCCCCGACCCGAGCCCCGCCCCGAGACCCGCCCCCCCCCGATCTCCGGAGCCCTGCACCCCGATCTCCGGAGCCCCGCCCCCCGAGGGTGGCCCCCCCCCGATCTCCCGAGCCCCGCCACCCCCGATCTGTAGTCCGGGCCCGCGATCTCCCGATGTCCCGCCCCGCGATCTCCCGATGTCCCGCCCCCCGATCTCCCGGTATCCCGCCTACCGCCCCCCCGATGTCCCGAGCCCCCGCCCCCCGCCCTCCCGAGCAGCGGCGTCCCACTCTCCGGAGCCCCGCCCTCCAGATTGCTAATTGCGGCTGAGAGACCCGCCCCCCCGCCCGAGCCGAGCGCGGAACAGAGAGACGCCGCGTCTCAGCTGCTCCTGCTGCGCGCGCAACCCTGACCCTCGTGGCTGACACCGTTGCCCCGGGTAACGTGACGGGGGGTGGGTGGGGTGAGGAGCTTTGCAGAAGCCCTAGCTCGGGCGTGGCTGGGCAAGAAAGGCCCAGGCTTTCAGGCCTAACAAAAAAACGGGAAAAGGTAGGAAAAAGAATGTTCAGGTTAGAAAAAATATTTACAAATGAATGAATTTTTTTTAAAACAATTTAATAAATTCAATTTTATTTTGCTGGAAATGTATATTTGAAAAGAAAGAGGCAGAAAGCAGAAAAAGAATGGAAGCAAGATGGCGGCCACTCACCTCGGTTCAGAACGATAAGGCCCGCCCACACACGCACCGATTGGTCGACCGTCAGGTCGCCGAAACGTAGCATTGGTCAATCGTCAAGTCACTCAACACTCAACTATAGGATGGCATGCCAGGAACCCGCCGTACGATTGGTCGACCTGTCGCTAATGAGATGCTAATGAGCGGAATGTTGAACGTTTGTTTGATACCGCGGGCGCGATTTTTGTCCGGCCGAAACGTAAATACGCCTATGACCGGTCCGGAATCGCAAGCTTTCTTTTGAGGCGACGCGCGCGTCGGTACGCTCTATAACTTTCAAACGTATAGAGCACGGACAGACAGACATCCAGACAGACAGACAGACGAGGTCTTTTTTTATATATTTGGATAGATAGAGATAGATGGATGAATTGGTCTCAACTGCCTTCTGTGGTAGAGAATTCCACAGGCTCACCACTCTCTGGGTGAAGAAATTCCTCCTCATCTCTGTCCTAAGTGGCTTACCCCTTATCTTTAGACTGTGACCCCTGGTTCGGGACCCGTCCGCCATCGGGAACATCCTTCCTGCATCTAGTCTGTCTAGTCCTGTTAGAATTTTTATAAGTTTCAATGAGATCCCCTCTCATTCTTCTAAACTCCAGCGAGTATAAGCCCAATAGACCCAATCTCTCCTCATACGTCATTCCTGCCAGCCCAGGTATCAGTCTGGTGAATCTTCGCTGCACTCCCTCCATGGCAAGAACATCCTTCCTCAGATAAGGCGACCAAAACTGCACACAATAGTCAAGGTGTGGTCTCACCAAGGCCCTGTACAACTGCAGCAAGACATCCTTTTTCCTGTACTCGAATCCTATCGCTACGAAGGCCAACATACCATTTGCCTTCTTAACCACCTGCTGCACCTACATGCTTACCTTCAGCGACTGGTGCACAAGGACACCCAGGTCTCATTGCTCTTCCCCTTCTCCCAATCTATTGCCATTCAGATAATAATCTGCCTTCCTGTTTTTACCACCAAAGTGGATAACCTCACATTTATCCACATTATACTGCAATCTGCCATACATCTGCCCAATCACCCAACCTGTCCAAATTATACTGGAGTTTCTCGGCATCCTCCAAACAGCACACACGCCCACCTAGTTTTGTGTCGTCTGCAAACTTGGAGATATTACATCTAGTTCCCTCATCTAGATCATTAATATATATTGTGAATAGCTGGGATCCTAGCACCGATCCATGCGGTACCCCACTAGTCACTGCCTGCCACTTGGAAAAAAGCCATTTATTCCAACTCTTTGCTTCCTGTCTGCCAGCCAGTTCTCTATCCAAGTCATTACTTCCCCAATCCCATGTGCTTTAACATTACATGCTAATCTCTTATGTGGGACCTTATCGAAGGCCTTCTGAAAGTCCAGATACACCACATCCACTGGTTCTCCCTTATCTATTTTACCAGTTACATCCTCAAAAAATTCCAGTAGATTAGTCAAGCACAATTTACCTTTTGTGAATCCATGTTGACTTTGTCCAATCCTGTCCCTGTTTTCCAAGTGCTCTGCTATTACATCTTTTATAATGGACTCTAGCATTTTCCTCACTACTGATGTCAGGCTTACCGGTCTGTAATTCCCCGTTTTCTCTCTACCACCTTTTTTGAATAGTGGGGTAACATTAGCTACCCTCCAATCCATGGGTACTGTTCCAGATTCCATCGAATGTTGGAAGATGATCAGCAATGCATCTACTATTTCTAGGGCCACTTCCTTAAGTACCCTAGGATGTAGATCAGGCCCTGGGGATTTATCAGCCTTCAATCCCATCAATTTCCCTTACACCATTTCCCTACAAATACTGATTTCTTTCAGTTCCTCCCTTTCATCAGACCCTATGTTCCCCGACATCTCTGGGAGGTTATTTGTGTCCTCCTTTGTGAAGACAGAACCAAAATAGGTATTTAGTTGATCTGCCATTTCTTTGTTCCCCATTATAAATTCCCCTGATTCTGACTGCAAGGGACCTATGCTTGACTTCACCAATCTTTTTCTCTTCACATATTTATAAAAGCTTTTACAGTCAGTTTTTATGTTCCCTGCAAGCTTACTCTCATATTCTATTTTCCCCTTCTTAATTAATCCCTTTGTCCTCCTTTGTTGAATCCTAAACTGCTCCCAATCCTCAGGATTATTGCTTTTTCTGGCCAATTTATATGTCCTCTCCTTGGATCTTATGCTATCCCTAATTTCCCTTATTAGCCACGGTTGAGTCACCTTTTTTGTTTTATTTTTATGCCAAACTGGGATGAACAAATTCTGTGGTTCATCCATGCGGTCTTTGAATGTTTGCCATTGCCTATCCGTCAACCCTTTGAGTGACATTCCCCAATCAATCCTACCCAACTCGCGCCTCAGACCATCGTAGTTTCCTTTATTTAAATTTAGGACCCTAGTCTCTGATTCACCTACTTCATTCGCCATCTTAAATGAAGAATTCGATCATATTATGATCGCTCCGACCCAAGGGGCCTCGTACAAGATTGCTACATAATACCCAATCTAAGATGGCCTGATTTCTGGTTGGTTCCTTGACATATTGGTCCAGGAAACCATCCCGTAAGCACTCCAGGAATTCTTCCTCCTCCACAGTATTGTTACTAATTTGGTTAGCCCAATCTATATGTAGATTAAAGTCACCCATGATGACTGCTGTGCCCTTATTGCACGCTTCTTTAATTTCCCTTTTAATGCCATCCCCAACCTCCGCATTACTGCTTGGCGGTCTATATACCACTCCCACTAATGTTTTCTGCCCCTTGGTATTTCTCAATTCTACCCATACAGATTCCACATCATTAGAGCTAATATCCTTCCTTACAATTGTGTTAATCCGTTCTTTAACCAGCAATGCTACCCCACCTCCCTTTCCTTTTTACCTATCTTTCCTGAATATCGAATACCCCTGGATGTTGAGTTCCCAGCCTTGGCCATCCTTGAGCCACGTTTCCGTAATCCCAATCATATATTCGTTTACCTCTATTTGCGCAGCCAATTCAGCCACCTTATTACCGCCTTACCATTCTTGTTTGAGGAACTGGAGTGCAAGTCCCGAAGTTTCTCAGGTGGTGGAGGAGCCACAGGGGCAGCACGTCGAGGCTGAGGGGGAACCTGCAATACAAAGTGGGTAGTGAATATCAACCAATGAATGCTCAGGTCGCTTCCTTTGATTCTTTCTTGAGCTGGATCGCTGATAACATAGGATAACAACAGTTTGGTCACCATAAAGTCCGTTGATAATGGGTTCCCTCCTTCTGAAGGTACTGACTGTTGCTGGACGCACACCTGGATTTTCTGCCCAGCTAATTGTTATCCATCCATGAGCATAGACAGTGTGTGCCCGCAGCTCCTGAACATGCAAGAACATCACCGCTGACCCAACTTCTGTCCTCACCCATCCACGTGGCACTCTAACAGAGGTCACTGGTGAGCCATAAGGCAATGGATTTCTCTCTCTCTCTGTCACCCCCCCCACCCCCAACTCCCGTTGAGGGCACTGAGGCCCATTGTAGTGTCTTGCCTGAGTTTAGCTGACTCAGCAGGCAGGAGTCAAACCCGTTAAGTTTAATTTCTAAAATCTCAGGTCTGTACCATCTGGGGTATTTATTTAAAACCCTTTTGGTAGTCATGAAATATTGAGATAGCCGCTAAAAAATTAATCCACATCAACACACCCATGGCTATGTTCGGCTCTTGAAGATGCAGATTCTTGCTTCTATAAACAGACACTATTGGGGTGATTTTAATCCTGCTCACCTGGCAAAAACTGGGTGGGCAGTTAAAATCGTCCATGTGACTTACCAGCTGAGATTCCACTCTCTTCCCGCAGGTTCTGATTTTAACCTGCTCCTCTGGGCGGGCGGGAAGGACACCCACTGGAAACTGGGAGGGTCCTTCTGTAAATATACAGACTGCTATTTTAACCAGAGGCCTGCGTGGGGACACTGTTGTGACTTTCTCACCATATCAACCTAGCGGGACAAGGAATCAGGGCCAGAAAAGCAGGAGGAAAGTTTAGGCCTCCCCCTGCCTATTTCCCCTTTCCTGACCAAGGCCCCCCCGAACTCCCTCCCAGCAACTTACCGGAGTGCCGGGGACCGTTCCTTCAGCCCCCAGCGGTGACCTCCTCCCACCTGATATTCCGCTCCCGCCTGCTGGCCGGCTGATGTTTTCTGCTGGTTTTGGGCTATGTTTGAGGCTATGCAGATGAGACCCAGAGGTAAAATCATGCTGCCAAATTCAACAGTTTGCTTCCCCACCCCGGCACCAGCCCGCACCACAGTCGTCCAGAGTTAAAATCTCCCAGGGCTCACACTGTTGACATCAGGACTGTTTGCAGATTTCAACGTTCCATCTGAAGTTCTGAGCTTTGATGGGCTCCTGTGTAGTGCTGTTAAGTCAGTCCATGTGACACATGAACATTCTGCAGACATCAGCCATGGGGTCCTTGATGCAGCCAGCCCACCACCACCGTTAGTGACCCTCGTCTTCCGTCTGGATGGAACCAGGTAATGTTTATTTTCCTGACTTTTTGCAAACCTTAAACAGATGTCAATGTACGCTGCCTATCCATTTCATTTACAATAAAATCACTGCCTTATAGTTAACATGTACTTTTATATACGACGTAACGAAATGAACATTAAACACCAGCAAAATCTGCAATGAGTCAAAAGATAATAGAAAGTGGAAGAAAATAAAAAATATTAATTGGAAATAGTCGCTTCCTCTGTATTCTCTGCATCCGTGTTACCTGGTAAACATCGCCCTCTGGAAAGACTGCACCCGACAGACTCGGCAATGGATCAGGTGGGAATTTGCTCATTCTATCTGGCTGGTGTGCTGCCTCCAGTTGGTCCTCATTGAAGCCAGGTGTGAGAATCACTTTCTGTTGGCTCGGAATCTGGCCTTTTCGAGCAACTGTGTCCTTTCGATGGTGGATCAGTTTCCTTGATGGGAGAGAATGGATATTCAACTTGGGAAATGACAAAGAAAAGATGTCTAACTCAGTAGATTTACATCACAAACTTCTCAACCTGCTGCATAATACACCTGAATAACTTAACCTGCAATATAATGTAACACTAGAAACTGAAACAACATCCAACTCTCAATAAACACACTTTAAAAACCTACCAACCTGTTGCAATGTACCTCAGAAAATTTAATCCAGAAATGTCTTAAATGATTATATACTGCACCTGAAAAAGTAAACTGTTCCCTGTTCAATGCTTGGGTCAGCCTTTTCACGGAATTATAGAAACTTACAGCACAGAAGGAGGCCATTCGGCCCGTCGTTTCTGTGCTGCCTCTTTGAAAGAGCAGTCACACTCAGTCCCACATCCCCACTTTCATCCGTAACCCTGTCAGTTCCTCATCCTCCAGTACCCATCCAACTCCCTTTAAAATTATTGATGGAATCAGCATCCACCACCTTTTCAGATCGAGCGTTCCAGATCCCCACAACTCTGAAAATATTTCTCCTCATCTCCCCTCTAGATCTTTTGCCAATGAATCGATGACCTCTGGTTATTGACCCACTCATCAAGGGAATAGTTTTTCTCTATCTTGAAAACCTCTATTAGATCATCTCTTCACCTTCGCTGTTCCAAGGAAAACAGTTCTAACTCTTCCAACCTCTCCTCATGAAGTCCCTCATCCCTGGTAACATCCTGGTAAACCTCCTCTGTAGCCTTTCTAAGGCCTTTACATCTTTCCTGGTGTGGTGCCCAGAACTGTCCACAATACTCCAGCTGAGGCCTAACCAGTGATTTATAAAGTTCTAGCATCATCTTTGCTTTTATATTCGATTCCTCTATTTATAAACCCAAGTAACCCACATGCTTTTTAACCACATCAACTTGCCCTGCCACCTTTAAGGATTTGTGGATATGGACACCAAGGTCTCTCTGCTCTCATCTACACTTCTCAAAATCATGCCATTTATCGTATACTGTCTTTCCATATTAGTCCGCTCAAAGTGCATCACTTCACACTTCTCTGCACTGAACTCCATCTGCTGTACTTCTACTCAATTCACCATCCTGTCTATGTCATCCTGAAGCCTACAACTATCCTCATCACTATCTACTACTTTGCCAAGTTTCATATCATCTGTAAACTTTATAATACTGTTACACCCGATTATAGGTCATTTATAAAAATTGCAAATAGTAATGGACCCAAAACTGACCCTTGGGGAACACCACTGCAAACCAGCTCCCAGTCTGAAAAACATCCATCCACCACCACCCTTTGCTTCCCGTCACTGAGCCAATTCCGTATCCAGACCGCCACTTTCCCCTTAATTCCATAGGCTTCCATCTTCTTAATAAGCCTCCTGTGTGGCACTTTGTCCAAAGCCTTCTCAAAGTCCATATATACGACATCTTCCCCACCACTGATGTTAAGCTGGCTGGCTTGTAGTTTCCTGGGTTATCCCTCTCCCTTTTCTTGAATAGTGGTATAACATTAGCAACCCTGCAGTCCTCCGGCACTACTCCTGTATCCAATGAGGATTGAAAGATTGTGACCAATGCCTCTGCTATTTCTACATTTGCTTCTTTCAGCAACCGAGGATGTATTCCATCCGGACCAGGTGACTTGCCAACTTTCAGTAATGCTCATCGTTTTAGTACATCTTCTCTATCTATTACTATCCTGTCCATAACTTCCCTCTCCTCTTTTAGTGTAACCTTCACTAAGATTTGCAAAATTTCTGCATTTCCCCGAAGGCTGTTATTAATAAACGGGACCCTGTGTGGGCATTTTAAATAAAAAGGGGTACCCAAGATGGCGTCTGTGCCACGTGGCAGAAAGCCTGTGGGATTTTAAAATGGACTCTGCAACGCAGACAGCTTGTGGATCGAAACCCAAGCTGCAGTTTTCTGTGAAGAGAGAGACTTTGTATTTTGAAACCAGACAGGACTCTGAATTATGTATTAGACCGAATTGGAGACAACTCTAAATTCAGTTTAGGCCTATAGTTAAGGCCATCAAGCAGTCTACATATATAATCGGAAACAGATTAAGAGAGCCATCGAGGGTGGACAGGCCCATCAAGGACCATTCATGACAACACAAGTCGATTACCGGCCATCTAAAACCAGTTAGTATAGATTGCTGCCATTATTTAAAATAGCCTGCCAAGATTAAGACAAAGAACTAACCTGATTTGGTGCGCAGATAAGGGTTTTCGAAAGGAGTATAATTGAAGGCCCCTGGGTAGGAATCGCGGGCTCTCTTCTCTTCTCTCTCTGCTCTTCGGCTCCTCGCCCTCGTGGCTGCCGCTCTTTCCCCGTCCCGCGCTTACCCCCTGGCCTTTGCCCGTGCCTTTTGCCACTCCATCTGGAAAATAGCCCCGGCACTGCATCGGGCGGACACGGACAATTCAGGCCAGGCGAGGCGGGATGCGACGAAGGGAGGAGGGAAGACCACCGGAGGAAAGGCCACCTGAGGAAGACCGACTAAAGAAGACCAACTGAGGAGACGAGCTGAGGGGAGGCTTCGAATTATCGGGCCTTCAGCCTCAGCCGACCTGCGAATATCTGCACACTAACTCAAACTGTCGGCTGGCGATGAAGAATCATCCCTGCAAGGTAAAGTACCCAAACAGAGACTTTAACTTTGGGGTACTCAAACCTGGACAACGCCCTTGCAGCGCCCGGAGACCACGTGACGACGGCAGGCTTGAGAGCACCAAGAGCGAACCCCACCGCTGTTTTGAGTCCAACAAACCCTTTTGATTGGTGAGCATGAAGTTCTGACCCCTCATAGCTTAATCTAGTTAGGTATAGGGGGTGGGGTAAGGATAAGGGGATTGTTAAGATAGTTGTTTTCCCTCGATGTGCCGTGTGTTCCCCATTCCCTGTATAAGTATAGTTATTCTTTTGTATTTTTGCCTGTAGAAGTGTACACTAGAAATTTTCCATAAGATTGTATCAAATTTTTCCTCTTCAATAAAATCTTGGTTTTGTTTACATCCAACCACCTGTCTACTCAAATTTTCTCTGTACCACCACCTTGTACCCAAGTCCGGTGTCTAGAACCCAGGGGCGTGGGAGCGATTCAAACCACTCAAACAGTCAGAGGCATAACTGACAGGGCGCACGTGCCACCTCCACAGGCCACCCCCTACATCACTTCATCCGCTTTCTTTGTGAAGACAGATGCAAAGTACTCATTTAATACTATAGCCATGCCCTCTGCCTCGACATGAAGATTTCCCTTTGGGTCCTTAATAATCCAACTTTTTCCCCAGCAAACCGCTTACACTTTATCTGTTTATAAAATGCTTTAGGGTTCAAATAATGTTGCCTGCTAATCTTTTCTCGTAACCTCTCTTTGCCTCCCGTATTAACTTTTTCAATTCCCTCCTGTTATTAACTGAATTTTGCTCCTGACATTTGCCATAAGCCTCCTTTTTCTGTTTTATTTTAACTTTTATTTCCTTTGTCATCCAGGGCACATTAGCTTTGGATGCTCTACCTTTTTCGTTCAAAGAAATATGCCTAGTTTGTACCTGAACTATCTCTTCCCTGAATTCCTTCCATTGCTCCGCTCAGTTAGTGCTTTATCATGCAATCATCTTTTCCAATCTACCTGCGCTAGGCCCCTTCTTAAATCACTGAAATCAGCTCTTGCTCAGTTGAACATTTTTACCTCGATATTTTCTGGTCTCTTTCCATAATTACTTTAAATCAAATTATGTTGTGGTCACTGTTAGCTAATCTCCCACTGTAACCCACTTCACTTGTCCTACTCCATTTCCGAGAACCAGGTCCAATACTGCTTCCTTCCTTGTTGGACTGAAGACATATTGATCGAAAAACACACACAAACCCGGCTGTTTGTAACACAACACACTTGCTGGCATGGACTCGATGGGCCGAATGGCCTCCTTCTGTGGCGTAATGACTCTGACACACACAGACCCGGCTGTTGGTGACTCACACACACACAGCTGTTAGTCACTCTGGACTTAGTTTTAGGGAATGAATGGGCAGGTGGAAGGGGCATCAGTGGGAGAGTATTTTGGTGCTAGTGATCATAATTCAGTAAGATTTAGGGTAGCTATGGAAAAGGTCAAAGATAGACCAGGAATTAAAGATTGGGGAAAAGCCAATTTTGCTAAGTTGAGTTGGGATTTAGCCAAAGTGGACTGGAAACAGCTACTTGAAGGCAAATTAGTGTCAGAGCAGTGGGAGATCCTGATGATTCAGAGCAAGTATGTTTGCCTTAAAGAAAAAGGGTGGGACTAACAAATCTAGAGCCCCCTGGATGTCAAGGGACATTCAGGGTAGGATAAAGAAAAAAAGGGAGGCTTAGGCAGAAGATCAGCCATGATCTCATTGAATGGCGGAGCAGGCTCAAAGGGCCTACTCCTGCTCCTATTTCTTATGTTCTTATGTTATGTCAGATACCTAAGGCTCAATACTGCAGAAACTCAAGGAGTAGAGAAAGTGCAGGGGTGCAATTAAAAAGGAAATTAAGAAAGCAAAGAGGGAGCATGAAAACATTTTGGCAAGTAAAATCCAAAAGATGTTTTATAAATACATTAAGAGCAAGAGGATAACTAAAGAAAGAGTAGGGCCTATTAGAGACCATAAAGGTAATGTGTGTGTGGAGGTGGAAGACGTGGGTATGGTTCTTAATGAATACTTTGCGTCTGTTTTCAAAAAAGAGGGGGACGATGCAGACATTGCAATCGGGAAGTAGGAGTGTGAAATATTAGATGAAATAAACAGAGAGAAAAGTATTAAGGGGCTTAGCAGCTTCGAAAGTAGATAAATCCCAAGGCCCGGATGCAATGTATCCCAAGCTGTTAAGAGAAGCAAAAGAGAAGATAGCAGAGGCTCTGACCATCATTTTCCAATCCCCTCTGGCTACAGGTGAAGTGCTGGAGGACTGCTAACATTGTACCTTTATTTTAAAAAGGGAGAAAGGAACAGACAGAGTAATTACAGGCCAGTCAGCCTAACCTCGGTGGTGGGAAAATTACTGGAAAAAGATCTGAGGGACAGGATAAATCTTCATTTAGAAAGACACGGATTAATCAAGGACAGTCAGTAGGATTTGTTAAGGGGAGGTCGTATCTGACTAACTTGATTGAATTTTTTTTGAGGAGGTAACAAGGAGGGTCGATGAAGGTAGTGCGTTTGATGTAGTGTATATGAACTTTGGCAAGGCTTTTGATAAGGTTCCACATGGCCGACTGGTAATGAAAATAAAAGCCCATGGGATCTCCAGGGCAAAGTGTCAAGTTGGATCCAAAATTGGCTTGGAGACAGGAAGCAAAGGGAAATGGTTGATGGGTGTTTTTGTGACTGGAAGGCTGTTTCCAGTGGGGTTCCGCAGGGCTCAGTACTAGGTCCCTTGCTTTTTGTGGTATATATCAATGATCTTGACTTGAATATAGGGGGTATGATTAAGAAGTTTGCAGATGATACTAAAATTGGCTGTGTGGTTGATAATGAAGAAGAAAGCTGTAGACTGCAGGAAGATAGCAACAAACTGGTCAGATGGGCAGAACAGTGGCAAATGGAATTCAATCGGAGAAGTGTGAGGTAATGCATTTGGGGAGGGCTAACAAGGAAAGGGGATACACATTAAATGGTAGGACACTGAAGTGTAGAGGAACAAAGGGACCTTGGAGTGCAGGCCCACAGTTCCCTGAAGGTAGCAGGCCAAGTAGATAAGGTGGTTAAGAAGGCATACGGAATACTTGCCTTGATTAGCCGAGGCATAGAATCCAAGAGCAGGGGTGGTTATGCTTCAACTGTATAAAACACTAGCTAGGCCAAAGCTAGAGTACTGGAGGAGATTTATGAGGATGTTGCCTGGACTGGAGAATTTTAGCTGCGAGGAAAGACTGGATAGGCTGAGTTTGTTTTCTTTGGAACAGAGGCTGCTGTGGGGAGAACTTATTGAGGTGTACAAAATTATGAGGGGCCTAGGTAGAGTGGATAGGAGCGACCTATTTCCCTTAGCAGAGGGGTCAACAACCAGGGGGCACAGATTTAAAGTCATTGATAAGGTTTAGAGGGGATTTGAAGGGAAATTTCTTCACCCAGAGGGTTGCGGGGGTCTGGAACTCACTGCCTGAAAGGGTGGTAGAGGCAGGAACCCTAACCACATTTTAAAAGTGCTTGGATATGCACTTGAGGTGCTGTAACCTACAGGGCTACGGACCAAGAGCTGGAAAGTGGGAGTAGGCTGCATAGCTCATTGTCGGCTGGCGCAGACATGATGAGCTGAAATGGCCTCCTTCTGTGCTGTAACATAGAAGATAGGAGCAGGAGTACGCCATTCGGCCCATCGAGCCTGCTCCGCCATTCAATGAGATCATGCCTGATCATCCATAATTCAGTATCCTGTCCCTGCTTTCTCCCCATATCCCTTGATCCCTTTAGCCTTAAGAAATATATGTAATTCCATCTTGAATATATTTAATGAATTGGCCTCAAATGCCTTCTGTGGTAGAGAAATCCACAGGTTCACCACTCTCTGGGTGAAGAAATTCCTCCCCATCTCAATCCTAAATGGCTTACCCCTTATCCTTACAGGGTTGTGGGGCTATGGAACCCCCTGACTGAAAGGGTAACAGAGGCAGAAACCCTCACCATATGTAAATTTCTATAATTCTATGATTCACCCACACCCCCCCAGCTGGTAGTGACTCCCACACACACGCACCCGGCTGTTAGTGACTCACACACACACACCCAGCTGTCAGTGACTCTCTCACACACACACGCACCCGGCTGTTAGTGACTCACACACACACACCCAGCTGTCAGTGACTCTCTCACACACACCCAGGTGTTAGTGACTCACACACACCCAGTGTTAGTGACTCACACACACCCAGTGTTAGTGACTCACACACACCCAGTGTTAGTGACTCACACACACACACACACACACACACAGTGTTAGTGACTCACACACACACACACCCCCCCAGTGTTAGTGTCTCTCACACACACACACCCGACTGTTAGTGACTCTCACACACACCCGGCAGTTAGTGACTCTCTCACACACACACCCGGCTATTGGTGACTCTCACACACACACACACACGGCCGTTAGTGACTCTCACACACACACACCCGGCAGTTAGTGACTCTCTCACACACACACCCGGCTATTGGTGACTCACACACACACACACACACGGCCGTTAGTGACTCTCACACACACACACCCGGCTGTTAGTGACTCTCACACACACACACGGCTTTTAGTTACTCTCACACAAACACATCTGTTAGTGACTCGCACACACACATACCTGGCTTAGTGACTCACACACACCTGGTTGTTAGCGACACTCTCACACACACACACCCGGCTATTAGTGACTCTCACACACACACACACCCGGCTGTTAGCGACTCTCTCACACACACACACACACACACCCAGGTGTTAGTGACTCACACACACACACACCCAGTGTTCGTGACTCTCTCACACACACACGTAGCTGTTCGTGACTCTCACACACACTCGGCTGTTAGTGACTCTCTCTCACACACACACCCGGCTGTTAGTGACTCTCACACACACACACCTGGCTGTTAGTGACTCACACACACACGGTTGTTAGCGACTCACACATACACCCAGCTTAGTGACTCTCACACACACCCACCCGGCAGTTAGTGACTTTCACACACACACCCGGCTGTTAGTGACTCTCTCACACACACAATGGCTGTTAGTGACTCTCTCTCACACACACACAATGGCTGTTAGTGACTCTCTCACACACACCCGGCTCTTAGCGACTCTCTCTCTCACACACATCCGGCTTTTAGTGACTGACACACACACACACCTGGCTGCGTGACTCTCACACACACACCCGGCTGTTGGTGACACACACACACCTGGTTGTTAGCGACACTCTCACACACACACCCGGCTATTAGTGACTCACACATACACTTGGCTTAGTGACTCTCACACACACACACCCGGCTGTTAGTGACTCTCACGCACACACCCGGCTATTAGTGACTGTCTCACACACACACACCCACCCAGCTGTTAGTGACTCTCTCACACACACACACCCAGGTGTTAGTGACTCGCACACACACACCCGGCTGTTAGTGACTCTCTCACACACACCCGGCTGTTAGTGAATCTCACACACCCGGCTGTTAGTGACTCTCACACACCCGGCTGTTAGTGACTCTCTCTCACGCACACACCCGGCTGTTAGTGACTCTCACACACCCGGCTGTTAGTGACTCTCACACACCCGGCTGTTAGTGACTCTCTCTCACGCACACCTCCGGCTGTTAGTGACTCGCACACACCTGGCTGTTAGTGACTCTCACACACGCACGCCCGGCTGTTAGTGAATCTCACGCGCACCCGGCTGTTAGTGAATCTCACGCACACCCGTGGCTCTTAGTGACTCTCTCACACACACCCGTGGCTCTTAGAGACACACACACACACAGCTGTTGGTGACTCTCACACACACACCCCCAGCTGTAAGTGACTCTCACACACACACCCGGCGGTTAGTGACTCTCACACACACACACATACCCGGCTGTTGGTGACTCTCACACACACACCAACCCCCCCCTCCGGCTGCTGGTGACTATCACACACACATACCCGGCTGTTGGTGACTCACACACACACCCCCCCCCCCGGCTGCTGGTAACTTTCACACACACACACCCGACTGTTAGTGACTCACACACACACACACACACACCCAGTGTTTAGTGTCTCTCACACACCTGGCTGTTAGTGACTCTCACACACACCTGGCTGTTAGTGACTCTCACACACACCTGGCTGTTAGTGACTCTCACACACCTGGCTGTTAGTGGCACACACACACACCTGGCTGTTTGTGACTCTCACACACACACACCCGGTGTTAGTGACTCTCTCACGCACACACAAACACACCTGGCTGTTAGTGACTCTCTCACACACACCCAGCTGTTACTGACTCTCACACACACCCGGCTGTTACTGATTCTCACACACACCCGGCTGTGAGTGACTCTTATCACACACAAACCTGGCTGTTAGTGACTCACAAGGGCAAGGCTGGATGGCATTTATTTTAATGCAAGGAGTCTTGCGAATAAGGTGGATGAACTGAAGCTGTTGATGAACACATGGGAGTATGATATTGTTGCTATCACGGAGACATGGATGAGGGAGGGGCAAGACTGGCAGCTCAATATTCCGGGGTATAGAATCTTCAGGCGAGACAGGGGGTGGGGGGTAAAAGAGGACGGGGTGTCGCAATATTAATTAAGGAGTCAATTACTGCTGTAAGGAGGGATGATATATTAACAGGTTCCTCTAATGAGGCCATATGGGTAGAATTTAAAAACAAAAAGGGGGCAAACACTTTGCTGGGAGTGCACTATAGGCCCCCAAACAGTCAGGGGGAGATAGAGCAACAGATATGTAGGCAAATCTCAGAGAAATGTGCAAATAATAGGGTAATAATAGTGGGGGATTTCAACTTCCCCAATATTAACTGGGATAGTCAGAGTGTGAGAGGCTTAGAGGGTGCAGAATTCTTAAAGTGCATCCAGGAGAGCTTTTTGAGCCAGCATGTAGAAAGTCCTACAAGAGAGGGGGTGGTGGTACTGGACCTAATTCTAGGGAATGTGGCCGGGCAAGTGGTAGAAGTGTTAGTAGGTGAGCACTTTGGTGACAGTGACCATAATTCGGTGCGATTTAAGGTAGTCATGGAAAAGGACAGAGGTGGACCGGAAATAAAGGTTCTAAATTGGGGGAAGGCTGATTTTAATATGATAAGGCAGGATCTGGCCAAAGTGCACTGGGATCAGCTACTTGTAGGAAAATCCACATCGGAGCAATGGGAGTCTTTCAGAAAGGAAATTGAGAGAGTACAATGGCAACATGTTCCCGTAAAGGTCAAGGGTGGGACCAACAAGCCCAGGGAACCTTGGATGTCAAGGGATATACGAGAATGGATTGGGGAAAAAAAGGGGGGCTTTTGGCAGATACAAAGGACTAAAGACAGAGGAAGCCCTAGAGGAGTATAAAAAGTGCAGGGGGATACTTAAAAAATAAATTAGGAGAGCGAGGAGGGGCCATGAAATAACACTGGCGAGCAAAATAAAGGAAAATCCTAAGGTGTTTTATAAGTATATTAAGGGCAAGAGGATAACTAGGGAAAGAGTAGGGCCCATTAGGGACCAAAGTGGCAATCTGTGTGTGGAGCCAGAAGATGTAGGTGGGGTTTTAAATGAATTTTTTGCATTTGTGTTCACTATGGAGAAGGACAATGTAGACATAGAAATCAGGCAGGGGGGAGTGATATACTTGAACATATTAGCATCGAGAGGGAGGTGGTACTGGCGGTTTTAGCAGGCTTAAAAGTGGATAAATCCCCACGCCCGGACAAGATGTATCCCAGGCTGCTGTGTGAGGCAAAGGAGGAGATTGCAGGGGCTCTGACACAAATTTTCAGAACCTCTCTGGCCACAGGGGATGTGCCAGAGGACTGGAGAACAGCTAACGTAGTACCATTATTCAAGAAGGGTAGTAGGGATAAACCAGGGAATTACAGGCCAGTGAGCCTAACATCAGTGGTAGGGAAATTATTGGAAAAAATTCTGAGGGACAGAATTAGTCTCCACTTGGAGAGGCAAGGATTAATCAGGGATAGTCAGCATGGCTTTGTCAAGGGAAGATCATGTTTGACCAATTTGATTGAATTTTTCGAGGGGGTGCCTAGGTGTGTGGATGAGGGTAGGGCAGTGGATGTGGTATACATGGATTTCAGTAAGGCTTTCGATAAAGTCTCGCATAGGAGACTGGTCAAGAAGTTAAGAGCCCATCGGATCCAGGGTGCCTTGGTACATTGGATCTAAAACTGGCTTAGTGGCAGAAGGTGATGGTCGAAGGTTATTTTTATGATTGGAAGCCTGTGTCCAGTGGGGTACCGCAGGGATCGGTGCTGGGTCCCTTGCTGTTTGTGGTCTACATTAATGATTTGGATGTGAATGTAAAAGGTATGATCAGTAAGTTCGCAGATGACACGAAAAATTGGTGGGGTGGTAAATAGCGAGGATGATAGCCTCAGTCTGCAGGACAATATAGATGGGTTGGTCAGATGGGCGGAACAGTGGCAAATGGAATTTAACCCCGAGAAGTGTGAGGTGATGCATTTTGGAGGGACTAACAAGGCAAGGGAATGCACAATGAATGGTAAGACCCTAGGAAAGACAGAGGATCAGAGGGACCGTGGTGTGCATGTACATTGATCCCTGAAGGCAGCAGAACAGGTGGATAAGGTGGTTAAAAAGGCATATGGGATACTTATATTCTATGCCTCGGCTAATGAAGGCAAGAGCAGGGAGGTTATGATGGAGCTGTACAAAACGCTGGTTAGGCCACAGCTGGAATACTGTGTGCAGTTCTGGCCGCCACACTATAGGAAGGATTGCTTTGGAGAGGGTGCAGAGGAGATTCACCAGGATGTTACCTGGGCTGGAGCGCTTCAGCTATGAAGAAAGACTGGACAGGCTGGGGTTGTTTTCCTTGGAGCAGAGAAGGCTGAGGGGGGACCTGATTGAGGTGTACAAAATTATGAGGGGCATAGATAGGGTAGATAGTAAGGAACTTTTTCCCTTAGTAGAGGGGTCAATAACAAGGGGGCATAGATTCAAGCTAAGGGGCAGGAGGTTTAGAGGGGATTTGAGGAAGAACTTTTTCACCCAGAGTGTGGTAGGAATGTGGAACTCACTGCCTGAAAGGGTGGTAGAGGCAGGAACCCTCACAACATTCAAGAAGCATTTGGATGAGCACTTGAAATGCCATAACATACAAGGCAACGGACCAAATGCTGGAAAATGGGATTAGATTAGACAGGGCTTGATGGGCCTCTTTCTGTGCGGTATAACTCTATGACTCACACACACCCGGCTGTTAGTGTGTGTGAGACACACACACACACACACACACACACACACACACACACACACACACACACACACACACACACACACACGGCTGTTATGTTCATTAATAACCAGACATTCTTATTATGAACAGCTAGCTTCTAGCTAGTCATTTATTCAGTACACGTTCTCTAGGTACAGCATCTGTAGAGATTCAGCATGTGTACTTCTGTGTGCAGGCAGCCATCTTGACTACTGCCTTGTGTTGTGGGTAGCCTAGTGCATCATGGGTAGTGTAGTCTTCAACACATGCAACTAAATATACAGCTCTACGGCTCCATCTAGTGTACCGCTCTAGAATGACATGTTATTGATCATTACATCCCCTTTCTTTGAGGTTAACAAAATCAATATCAATCAACTTTCAAGAAAAACGATAAAGATGATATCAGTAACACTTTTGTTAGTGCTCTATAAACATAAACATTTTCACAACAGTCAATACATTTTCAATATAATTTTTCTTTGTACTCAAAGATTAAGTCCATCAGGCTTTTTTACTTCACGTGTGGATCTTCTCAGCATGGGTAAGTCTGATGTGTTTTCATGAGATTGTTCTGGTGGTGAATGACAAGATTCAGTTGCAGCATTGTCATCGATTTGCTGTTGGATAGTTTCTTGTGTTTTTAGGAGGGAACGGCAGTTCCTCCTGAGAATCTGTCCTTCCTCAGTTCTAACAGTGTATGACCTTGGTCCTACTTCAAGAACTGTAGCTTTCTTGTTCCATGCATCTGGATCCTCAATACTGACAACATCATCCCTTGTCAATGGTTTTAGAGTTTTGGATGACTTGTCATAGTGTGATTTCTGTTTCAGCTTTAACAGTTGAAGTCTCTGTCTCAGTTCCTTACTTTACTGTTCTTTTGCACAGCAGGGTAGCGTGGTGCGCAACTTGTGACCCATTAGTAGTTCAGCAGGTGAAGAACCACAGTCTAAAGGTGAGGCTCGGTAGCTCAGCAGGGCGAGACAAGGATAAGACTTGCTTTGTCGCTTTCTTCAGTAGCTGCTTGAGAACTTGAACACCTTTCTCTGCCTTACCATTCGACTGAGCATACAGAGGACTGGATGTGATGTGCTGAAAGTCATACTGTGCTGCAAACTGTTGCCACTCCTTACAGTTGAAGCACGGGCCATTGTCGCTAATGGCAATCCTGGGAATTCCATGTCTGGCGAAGATTGATTTCACATGCATTATGACACTGCTTGCTGTGGTGCTTGAGAGCAGCGCCATCGCAGGATAGTTAGAATAGTAGTCAATCACTATTAGGTATTCTTTACCATTTAAATAAAAAATGTCCATACCAACCTTTTGCCATGGTGCTGTTGGTATGTCAGCTATCATTGGTTCCTTTGCTGGTTTGTTTTGGTGTTTCTGACATGTCTTACATTTGCCTATCATGTTCTCAATGTCCTTATTTGTGCCAGGCCAATAAACAGTGTCTCTTGCTGTCCTTTTGCATTTTTCAATTCCGAGGTGTCCCTCATGAATCCTTTTGAGCACGTCTTGACGTACAGCCTGTGGAATGACTATTCTGTTCTGTTTTAGTAATAGTCCACTTACGACACTCAACTCTGACCTTATGTGATAGTATTTTGGACAGGAACCTTTTGGCCAACCATGATGAATGTTCTCTATTACTGTTTGTAATACTGTATCTTTTACTGTTTCTTCTGCTATTTGCTTTGATTTTGTGTCTCACACGGGCAGCGCAGCAGTGACCATACTCACATGAACATCCACGTCTTCTTCAGTAGAGCTCACATGACTCATTGGTGCTCGGGATAGTGCATCTGCTAACACTATGCATTTGCCTGGTGTGTAGATCAGTTCAAAGTCATATCTTTGCAGCTTCATCATGAGTCTTTGAATCCTTGGAGACATCTCATTCAGATTTTTTTTTATGATGACAACCAGTGGGCTGTGGTCTGTCTCAACTGTGAAGGTGGGAAGTCCATATATGTAGCCATGGAACTTTTCTAATCCAACTACCAAGCCTAGACATTCCTTTTCAATCTGGGCGTATCGACACTCAGTATCAGTCATAGACCTGGAGGCATAGGCAACAGGCTTCCAATCTTCACCCTCTGCTTGTAGCAAGACCGCGCCTAGGCCATCTTTTGATGCATCCGTTGACACTTTGATTCTCTTTGTTGGGTCAAAGGTGAGTACAGGCGTGGTTGTCAGCACTGTTTTGAGATTCATCCACCATTGTTCATGTCTTTCTGTCCATGCGAACTCATTTGTTTTATGTAGCAGGTCTCGCAGACAGGTTGTCTTGGCTGACAAGTTAGGAATGAACTTTCCAATGAAGTTTATCATCCCCATGATGCGTAGCACTCCTTTTTTGTCAGTGGGTTGGGGCATGTTGAGTATGGCGTTTACTTTTTCCATATCTGGCTCTATTCCTTTACCAGATAGATTATCTCCTAGGAAAGTGACTTCCTGGATGCCACACTGACACTTGGCTTTGTTGAGCTTTAGTCCATTCCGGCGTATGCTCTGTAGCACTTTAGTCAGTCTCTCATTGTGTTCTCAGTGTGGAGCCCCAGATGATGATGTCATCAACATAGACCCGAACTCCTTCCAGACCTTCAATTATGTGTTCCATTGCTCTATGAAAGATTTCAGATGCAGATATTATCCCAAAAGGCATTCTGAGGAAACAATACCTGCCAAATGGTGTGTTGAAGGTACAGTATCTGGTGCTCTCTTCATCCAGTTTCAATTGCCAAAATTCTTGTGAGGCATCGAGCTTTGTAAAGTATCTGGCACCTGACATTTCACTGGTGATTTCTTCTCGCTTGGGAATCTGGTAGTGTTCACGTTTTATGTTTGCATTTAAGTCCTTTGGATCCATGCATATTCTTAGATCATTGTTCTTTTTCTTTACACATACCATGGAGTTAACCCAGTCTGTTGGCTCTTCGACTTTCTTGATGACTCCTAGTGTGGTCATTCTGTCCAGTTCTTTCTTGAGCCGGTCACGCAGGGGTGCTGGAACTCTTCGTGGAGCATGTACCACTGGCTGAGCATCCTCCTTTAGCTGGATCTTGTAAGTGAATAGTAGAACTCCAAATCCTTTGAACACATCCTGGAAATTATTCACTACAGAATCCACTGAGTCATCTGGTCTGCTTATGGCACAGTTTATACGGTAGACTCTCTTGACCAGTTCTAAGTCCTCACAAGCTTTGTCACCCAGTAGTGAATCAAGTCCTTCAGCCACAACAGAAAACATGAGATGATGCACTTTGTCTTTGACTGTCACTTTAAGTCTGCATACACCTAAGCTATCTATTTTCTGTCCATTATAGTCCTTCAGTAGTACTGACTTTTTCTGTATTTTGGGCTTTTCTTTCATATTTTTAATGTCACTCATACTGATTAAGTTTGCTTTTGCCCCAGTGTCTAGTTTCAATGTCGGAGTCGGAGCACGGAGCAGGGAGCAGCGAGGTGAGGCGGAGCCCGGGATAAAAACCGGCGCAAGCAGTGAGGCCCGACCAGTCGGAGTCGGAGCACGGAGCAGCAAGGTGAGGCGGAGCCCGGGATAAAAACCGGCGCAAGCAGCGAGGCCCGACCAGTCGGAGTCGGAGCACGGAGCAGCGAGGTGAGGCGGAGCCCGGGATAAAAACCGGCGCAAGCAGTGAGGTCCGACCAGTCGGAGTCGGAGCACGGAGCAGGGAGCAGCGAGGTGAGGCGGAGCCCGGGATAAAAACCGGCGCAAGCAGTGAGGCCCGACCAGTCGGAGTCGGAGCACGGAGCAGCGAGGTGAGGCGGAGCCCGGGATAAAAACCGGCGCAAGCAGCGAGGCCCGACCAGTCGGAGTCAGAGCAACGAGGCGAGGCGGAGCCCGGGATAAAAACCGGCGCAAGCAGTGAGGCTTACCAACTCAGCAGCGGGGAGAGAGGTAAAAAGAAATCAGAGTGTGACGTCACCAGGGAGCAGGTAAGTGATTGGTTGGTGAGTATTTTTCTTTTTTAAACTTTAACTCTGTAGTTTATAGTTACTAGGGTCTTTTCTGGTGTAGCAGGGACTGTTGGTAGACTATACAAGCGCCTTAATTGGTGATAGTAAATTAATTAAAGGGTAAGTCATGCCAGGAGAGCCCAGCCCCGTGTTATGCTCCTCTTGCTCTATGTGGGAATTCAGGGACACTGCCGGTGCCCATGACCACGTGTGCCGGAAATGCATCCAGCTGCAGCTACTAGCAGACCGCATTGAGGCGCTGGAGCTGCGGGTGGATGGGTTGTTGAGCATTCACGATGCTGAGAGGGTCGTGGATAACACGTTTAGTGAGTTGGTCACACCGCAGGTAAGGGCTACACAGGAAGAAAGGAAATGGGTGACCACCAGGCGGAGCAATAGAAGCAGGCAGGTAGTGCAGGAGACCCCTGTGACCATTCCCCTCTCAAACAGGTATACCGATTTGGATACTGTTGAGGGGGATGACCCACCAGGGGAAGGCAGCAGCAGCCAACTTCCTGGCACTGGGGGTGCTCCTGCTGCCCAGGAAGGGAGGAAAAAGAGTGGGAGAGCAATAGTGGTAGGGGATTCTATAGTAAGGGGAACAGATAGGCGTTTCTGTGGCCGTAGACGTGAATCCAGGATGGTTTGTTGCCTCCCTGGTGCCAGGGTCAAGGATGTCACTGAGCGGCTGCAGGGCATTCTGGAGGGGGAGGGTGAACAGCCAGAGGTCGTGGTCCACATTGGTACCAACGACATAGGTAAAAAGAGGGATGAGGTCCTGCAGCAAGAATTTAGGGAGCTAGGTGGAAGATTAAAGAGCAGGACCTCAAAGGTTGTAATCTCTGGATTACTCCCGGTGCCACGTGCTAGTGAGTATAGGAATAGGAAGATAGAACAGATGAATGCGTGGCTAAAGGGATGGTGCAGGAGGGAGGGCTTTAGTTTCCTGGATCACTGGGTCTGCTTCTGGGAAAGGTGGGACTTGTACAAGTCGGACGGTTTACACCTGAACCAGAGGGGAACCAATATCCTTGCGGGGAGGTTTGCTAGCACTGCTGGGGGGGGGTTTAAACTAACTTGGCAGGGGGATGGGATACAGAGTGGAGCTATAGTAGGGGGTGATTTACAGCCAAATATGGAGGAAAAAACAAGTCAGCTGGGAAGGCAGAGCAAATATGTGAAGGCAAAAGGGAATATGGCAGGGCTGGAAGGCATTTATTTTAATGCAAGGAGTCTTGCAAATAAGGTGGATGAATTGAAGTTGTTGTTGAACACATGGGAGTACGATATTGTCGCTATCACAGAGACATGGTTGAGGGAGGGTCAGGACTGGCAGCTCAATATTCCGGGGTATAGAATCTTCAGGCGAGACAGAGGGGGGTGTAAAAGGGGAGGGGGTGTTGCAATATTAATTAAGGAGTCAATTACTGCTGTAAGGAGGGATGATATATTAGCGGGTTCCTCTAATGAGGCCATATGGGTAGAACTTAAAAACAAAAAGGGGGCAAGCACTTTGCTGGGAGTGTACTATAGGCCCCCAAACAGTCAGGGGGAGATAGAGGAACAGATATGTAGGCAAATCTCAGAGAAGTGTGAAAATAATAGGGTAATAATAGTGGGGGATTTCAACTTCCCCAATATTAATTGGGATAGTCAGAGTGTGAAAGGCTTAGAGGGTGCAGAATTCTTAAAGTGCATCCAGGAGAGCTTTTTGAGCCAACATGTAGAAAGTCCTACAAGAGAGGGGGCGGTACTGGACCTAATTCTAGGGAATGTAGCTGGGCAAGTGGTGGAAGCGTCAGTAGGAGAGCATTTTGGCGGCAGTGACCATAATTCGGTGAGATTTAAGGTGGTCATGGAAAAAGACAAAGGAGGCCCGGAAATAAGGGTTCTAAATTGGGGGAAGGCCGATTTTAATATGATAAGGCAGGATCTGGCCAAAGTGGACTGGGAGCAGCTACTTATAGGAAAATCCACATCAAAACAGTGGGAGACTTTCAGAAGGGAAATAGAGAGAGTACAACGCCAACATATTCCTGTAAAGGTCAAGGGTGGGACCAACAAGCTAAGGGAACCTTGGATGACAAGGGATATACAAAAATGCATTAGGAAAAAAAGGGGGGCTTTTGGCAGTTACAAAAGACTAAAGACGGAGGAAGCCCTAGGAGTATAAAAGATGCAGTGGCATACTTAAAAAAGAAATTAGGAGGGCGAGGAGGGGCCATGAAATAACACTGGCGAGCAAAATAAAGGAAAATCCTAAGATGTTTTATAAGTATATTAAGGGCAAGAGGATAACCAGGGAAAGGGTAGGGCCCATTAGGGACCAAAGTGGCAATCTGTGTGTAGAGCCAGATGATGTAGGCGGGGTTTTAAATGAATTTTTTGCATCTGTGTTCACTATGGAGAAAGACGATGTAGACATAGAAATCGGGCAAGGGGACTGTGACATACTTGAACATATTAGCATCGAGAGGGAGGAGGTACTAGCGGTTTTAGCAGGCCAAAAAGTGGATAAATCTCCAGGCCCGGACGAGATGTATCCCAGGCTGCTGTGGGAGGCAAAGGAGGAGATTGCAGGGGCTCTGACACAAATTTTCAGAACCTCTCTGGCCACAGGGGATGTACCAGAGGACTGGAGAACAGCTAGCGTAGTACCATTATACAAGAAGGGTAGCAGGGATAAACCAGGGAATTACAGGCCAGTGAGCCTAACATCTGTGGTAGGGAAATTATTGGAAAAAATTCTGAGGGACAAAATTAGTCTCCACTTGAAGAGGCAAGGATTAATCGGGGATAGTCAGCATGGCTTTGTCAAGGGAAAATCATGTCTGACAAATCTGATTGAATTTTTCGAGGGGGTGACTAGGTGTGTGGATGAGGGAAATGCTGTGGATGTGGTTTACATGGACTTCAGTAAAGCTTTTGACAAAGTCCCGCATAGGAGACTGGTCAAGAAGGTAAGAGCCCATGGGATCCAGGGTGCCTTGGCGCGTTGGATCCTAAACTGGCTGAGTGGCAGGAGGCAGAGGGTGATGGTCGAAGGTTGCTTTTGTGACTGGAAGCCTGTGTCCAGTGGGGTACCTCAGGGATCGGTGCTGGGTCCCTTGCTGTTTGTGATCTACATAAATGATTTGGATGAGAATGTGAAAGGTATGATCAGTAAGTTCGCAGATGACACGAAAATTGGTGGGGTGGTAAATTGCGAGGAGGAAAGCCTCAGGCTACAGGACGATATAAACGGGTTGGTCAGATGGGCGGAAAAGTGGCAAATGGAATTTAACCCTGAAAAGTGCGAGGTGATGCATTTTGGACGGACAAATAAGGCAAGGGAATACACAATGAGTGGTAGGACCCTAGGAAGTACAGAGGGTCAGCGGGACCTTGGTGTACATGTACATAGATCCCTGAAGGCAGCGGAACAGGTAGATAAGGTGGTTAAAAAGGCATATGGGATACTTGCCTTCATTAGCCGAGGCATAGAATATAAGAGCAGGGAGGTTATAATGGAGCTGTACAAAACGCTGGTGAGGCCACAACTGGAGTACTGTGTGCAGTTCTGGTCGCCTCACTATAGGAAGGATGTGATTGCTTTGGAGAGGGTGCAGAGAAGATTCACCAGGATGTTACCTGGGATGGAGCGCCTCAGCTATGAAGAAAGACTAAACAGGCTGGGGTTGTTTTCCTTGGAGCAAAGAAGGCTGAGGGGGGACCTGATTGAGGTGTACAAAATGATGAGGGGCATAGATAGGGTAGATAAAGAGGAACTTTTCCCCTTAGTAGGGTGGTCAATAACAAGGGGGCATAGATTCAGGGTAAGGGGCAGGAGATTTAGAGGGGATTTGAGGAGGAACTTTTTCACCCAGAGGGTGGTTGGAATCTGGAACTCACTGCCTGAAAGGGTGGTAGAGGCAGGAACCCTCACAACATTCAAGAAGCATTTGGATGAGCACTTGAAATGCCACTGCATGCAAGGCTATGGACCAAATGCTGGAAAATGGGATTAGACTGGACAGGGATTGATGGACGGCGCAGACACGATGGGCCGAAGGGCCTCTTTCTGTGCTGTAAAACTCTATGACTCTATAACTAATGCTCCATTTACCTGCAGTGGGATCATCCATTTGTCCTCTTTTACTGCATTAATTTTATGTTCCGCATTGTCCATATCTGAGGGCTGCACATTTTCTGTATCATTTTTGACATTGTCACATGACACCATTCGGACAAAAAATGTCTCACTTAAATCAGTGTCCTCAATCATATTGGCTTGTTGCCCTTTCTTTGTTGTTACTTTTGAAAAGCATTGTTTGGCAGTGATTCTTTCCATGACATTTTGTGCACATTTTTCCAAACGCTGGGCATTGTCTTAACTGGTGTTTGTAACCACAGCGTTTACAATTAAAATTTCCTTCCTCCGATTGCTTTTCATTTCTGTTCTGCCCATGTTTCTTCCCTTTGTAGGACACAGCACCGACAGCAGCACTTACTACAATCGCATCATTATTGATTTCACTGAAAGTCTTCGCATGCTGTCGAGCTAGCTCACTGGCTTGGCATATTTTCACAGCATTTTCCAATGTCAGTTCGGTTTCTCTCAACAGATGTTCCCTGACCTTTTTATCATGAATACCAAACACAATTTGGTCACGAATCATGGATGCTTTCAGCTCAGAGAAATTACATGTCTGTGCTTTCAGTTTCAGATCAGTCACAAAGCTATCAAAAGTCTCATTTTGCTGCTGTGTCCTTGAACAGAACACATACCTCTCATAGGTTTCATTCTTTTTGGGAGAACAATGTGTATCAAATTTCTTTAGCACATCGTCTAATTTGTTTCTGTTCTCCTCTGGATTAAATACAAATGCATTAAATACCTCTATCGCCTGTGGGCCTGCAACCGTGAGCAGCAACGCTATTTTCCTTGCGTCTGGCTTCGTACCAAACCCGGTGGCAGCAATGTAGAGTTCGAATTGTTGCTTGAAAGTCCGCCAATTGTAGTCGACATTTCCCGTGAGATCCAAAAACTCCGGTGGCTTCAAATTCTCCATGTCGCGTTTCACAATTTTGATCAGATCTTCACCAATCCTGGTACCATGTTATGTTCATTAATAACTAGACATTCTAATTATGAACAGCTAGCTTCTAGCTAGTCATTTATTCAGTACACGTTCTCTAGGTACAGCATCTGTAGAGATTTAGCATGTGTACTTGTGTGTGCAGGCAGCCATCTTGACTACTGCCTTGTGGGTAGCCTAGTGCATCATGGGTAGTGTAGTCTTAAACACATGCAACTAAATATACAGCTCTACGGCTCCATCTAGTGTACCACTCTAGAATGACATGTTATTGATCATTACACCGGCTGTTGTGACTCACACACACACGGTTACTGTCTCTCACACACAGGCTGTTAGCGACTCTCTCACACGCACACCCGGATGCTAGTGACTCTCTCACACACACACACACCTGGCTGTTAGTGACTCACACACACACACAGCCGGCTATTAGTGACACACCCCCCCACCCAAACACGGCTGTCAGTGCCACACACACCCCCCCGGCAGTTAGTGACTCTCACACCCGGTGTTAGTGACTCTCTCACACACACGGTTGTTAATGACTCTCACACACACACACACCCGGCTGTTAGTGACACACACACCCGGCTGTTAGTGACACACACACACACACCCGGCTGTTAGTCACACACACACACACACACACACACAGCTGTTAGTGTCTCTTGCACACACACACACCCGGCTGTTAGTGACTCTCTCACACACCTGGTTGTTCCAGATACTTACTGTAGAACTTCACGCTGCTCCAGGTTGTACTTGCCACCAGTTTTCATTGCTGCGTTATGAATAGCTTCAATTGCTCGGTCAATCGACTGTAGAACCAGATCCTGCTGATTTGACTTGGAAACAATTGAAAGAGTAGTGAGACTCTATGGTGATTGAATCCAAATATACGTTATGACTGTGTATAGCATAAGGTTAATGGACGGACCATGACTGAAATTAAATCTAGATTCCCTCGATTCTAGAACGGTCCCAGCAGATTGGAAGGTAGCAAATTCAACACTTCTATTCAAGAAATGAGGGAGAGAAAACAGGGAACTACAGGGCAGTTAACCTGACATCAGTCGTCGGGAAAATTCTTAAATCCATCATTAGCAAAGTGTTAACAGGGTACTTAGAAAATCATAATATGATTAGGCAGAGTCTACACGGTTTTATGAAAGAGAAATTGTGTTTAACAAATTAATTTTTTTTGAGACTAACTAGCAGATTAGATAAAGGGGAATGAATGGATATAGAATATTTGGATTTCCAAAAGGCATTCTATAAGGTGCAAAATAAAAGGCTGTTATGCAAGATAAGGGCTCATGGGGTTAATATAGTAGCATGGATAGCGGATTGGTTAATGGGCAGAAAACAGGGAGTAGGGATAAACGGGTCATTTTCAGGTTGGCAGGGTGTAACCAGTGGAGTGCCGCAAGGATCAGTGCTTGGACAGCAGCTATTTAAAATATATATGAATGACTTAGATGAAGGGACCGAGTGTAATGTATCCAAGTTTGCTGATGATACAAAGCCAGGTGGGAAAGTAAGCTGTGAGGAGGAAGAGCCTGCAAAGGTTAGACAGGTTAAGTGAATGGGCAATAAGGTGGTAGATGGAGTATAATGTGGGGAAATGTGAGGTTATTCACTTTGGTTGGAAGAATAGAAAAATAGAATATTTTTTAAATGGTGAGAAACTATTAAACATTGGTATTCAGAGAGCTTTAGGTGTCCTCGTACAGGAAACAGAGTTAGCACACAGGTACAAGTAGTAATTAGGTAGGTAAATGGCACATTGGCCTTTATTGCAAGGGGGTTGGAGTACAAGAGTAAGGAATTCTTACTACAATTGTATAGGGTTTTAGTGAGATCACACCTGGAGTACTGTGCACAGTTTTGGTCTCCTTATCGGAGGAAGGATATACTTGCCATCGAGGCAGTGCAACGAAGGTTCACTAGATTGATTTCTGGGATGAGAGGGTTATCCTGAGAGGAGAGATTGAGTAGAATGGGCCTATACTCTCTGGAGTTTGGAAGAATGAGGGGTGATCTGACAGGGTAGATGCTGAGAGGTAGTTTTCCCTGGCTGGAAAGTCTAGAATTAGGGGGCATAGACTCAGGATAAGGTGTCGGCCATTTAGGACTGAGAAGAGGAGGAATTTCTTCACTCAGTGGGCTGGGAATGCTGAATCGTTGAGTATATTCAAGGCTGAGATAGACAGATATTTGGACTCTAGGAGAATCAAGAGATATGGGGATCAGGTGGGAAAGTGGAGTTGAGGTCGAAGATCAGCCATGATCTTATTCAATGGCGGAGCAGGCTCGAGGGGCCGTATGGCCTGCCCCTGATCTTAATTCTTATGCAGGCTTGGGCTGATGAGTGGCAAGTAACATTCATGCCACACAAGTGCCGGGCAATGACTATCTCCAAGTAGAGAGAGTCTAACCACCTCCCCACGACATTCAATATCATTACCATCAATGAGCCCCCCACCATTCTGGCAATTCCAGTTGCCTAGATGGCTGCAGCTCCAACAACATTCAAGAAGTTCAACACCATCCAGGACAAAGTAGCCTGCTTGGTCAATAGCCCATATACCAGCTTAAACATTCACTCGCTCCACCATGGCACTGTAGCTGCAGTGTGTACCATCTACAGGGTGCACTGCAGCAACTCGCCAAGGCTTCTTTGACAGCACCTCCCAAACCCACGATCTTCCCCCACCTAGAAGGACAAGGGCAGCAAGCACCTGGGAACACCATCACATCCAAGTTCCCCTCCAAAACACACACCATCCTAACATGGAAATATATTGCTGTTCTTCTCAAGGGAAACTAAGGATGGGCAATAAATGCTGGCCTTGCCAGTGACGCACACTTACCAAGAATGAATAAAGAAAATCATAGAATGGTTACAGCACAGAAGGAGGCCATTTGACCTGTCGAGCCCAAGCTGGCTCTCTGTAAGAGCACTTCAGCTAGTTCCACTCCACCATCTTTTCCCCCCGTCACCCTGCAAATTTTTTTTCTTCAGGTAACATAGAAACATAGAAGATAGGAGCAGGAGTAGGCCATTCGGCCCCTCGAGCCTGCTCCGCCATTCAATGCGATCATGGCTGATCATCCAAATTCAGTACCCTGTCCATGCGTTCTCCCCATATCCCTTGATCCCTTTAGCCTTAAGAAATATATCCAACTCCTTCTTGAATATACTTATCCAATTCCCCTTTGAGAGCCAAAGTGATCAATACAATTTTGTCAAAAGGTCATCAACCTGAAGCTTTAACTCTCTTTCTCGCTCCACAGATGCTGCCTGACCGGTCGAGTATTTCCAGCATTTTCTCTTTTTATTTCAGATTTCCAGCATCTGCAGTATTTTGCTTTGTATTACAATTTTGGGTCTGCTTTAGAAAGATGGTAGTTAAAACTAAGCCCCACAGCACGGTGGCATAGTGGTTAGCACTGTTGCCTCACAGCGCCAGGGACCCGGGTTCGAATCCGGCCTCGGGTGACTGTCTGTGTGGAGTTTGCACATTCTCCCCGTGTTTGCGTGGGTTTCCTCCGGGTGCTCCGGTTTCCTCCCACAGTCCAAAGATGTGCGGGTTAGGTTGATTGGCTATGATAAATTGACCCTTAGTGTTAGGGGGATTAAATACGTGGGGTTACGGGGATAGGGTGGGATATGTGTTGGTGTAGGGGTTACGGGGATCGGGTGGGATATGTGTCGGTGCAGGCTCGATGGGCTGAAATGGCCTCTATCTGCATTGTGGGGTTTCTGTGATTCTGTGATTACACCTCAGTCAACTTCAATTAGCAGTCCAAATCTTACTGATGAACAAATAGTTTGCTGCTTAGTCAAAATGCTGCATTTAGAAAAATTACACTGCACCCTGTACGCAGTTAAAAATAAGCAAGCGGCATTAGGTTGGTTGCTATTTAAAGAAGCGCCCAAATTAATGCAGCAACACACGAAGCGACAGCAGCATCTAAAGAGGCGGCAAGATTTAAACAGTGAGAGGAGAGGCAGTGTGGACCTAAGCGGCAGCAGCATCGGAAGAGGCGGCAAGGTTTAAACAGTGAGAGGAGAGGCAGCACAGACCTAAGTGGCAGCAGCAGCATCAGAGGAGGTGGCAAGATTTAAACAGAGAGAAGAGGGGCAGCGCGGACCTAAGCGGCGCCTCCGACGATTTCAACAACAAAAACCAAGGAGTGACATCACAGGACAGCAGGTAGGTGATTAGCTCTTTTTTTTCCTCTCTAAGCTTGGACAGTGGTTTAAACTAGGGGTACGGTAGAATAGTGCTTAAGTTACTGGACTAGTAATCCAGAGACCTGGACTAATGATCCAGAGACGTCTATTCAAGTCCAACCATGGCAGCTGGGGGAATTTAAATTCAGTTAATTAAATAAATTTAGAATTAAAAAGCTAGTATCGGTAATGGTGACCCATGATACTACTGGATTATCAGAAAAACCCAATTGGTTCACTAATGTCCTTTAGGGAAGGAAATCTGCCGTCCTTACCTGGTCTAGCCTATACGTGGCTCCAGACCCACAGCAATGTGTTGACTCTTAACATATAATTTGACCAGAAAAAGAAGCAAACCTGAGGTTTGGGAGCAGTTTAGGGTTCAGCAAAGGCAAAGGGATTAATTAAGAGGGGGAAAATAGATTGTGAGAGTAAGCTCGCAGGGAACATAAAAACTGACTGTAAAAGCTTCTATAGGTATGTGAAGAGAAAAAGATTGGTGAAGTCAAGCCTAGGTCCCTTGCAGTCAGAATCAGGGGAATTTATAATGGGGAACAAAGAAATGGTAGACCAATTAAATACATACTTTGGTTCTGTCTTCACCAAGGAGGACACAAATAACCTCCCAAAAATGTCAGGGAACATAGGGTCCAATGAGAGGGAGGAACTGAAAGAAATCAGTATTTGTAGGGAAATGGTGTTAGGGAAATTGACGGGATTGAAGGCCGATAAATCCCCAGAGCCTGATAATCTACATCATAAGTGGCCCTAGAAATAGTAGATGCATTGCTGGTGTCTTCCAAAATTCTATAGACTCTGGAACAGTTCCCATGGATTGGAGGATAGCTAATGTAACCCCACTATTTTAAAAAGGTGGTAGAGAGAAAACGGGGAATTATAGACCGGTAAGTCTGACATCGGTAGTGGGGAAAATGATAGAGTCCATTATAAAAAATGTAATGGCAGAGAACTTGGAAAACAGTGACAGGATCGGACAAAGTCAACATGGATTTACAAAAGGTAAATCATGCTTGACTAATCTACTGGAATTTTTGAGGATGTAACTGGTAGAATAGATAAGGGAGAACCAGTGGATGTGGTATATTTGGACTTTCAGAAGGTTTTCGATAAGGTCCCGCATAAGAGATTAGCGTGCAAAGTTAAAGCACACAGGATTGGAGGTAAGGTTCTGCCTTGGACAGAGAACTGGTTGGCAGACAGGAAGCAAAGAGTTGGAATAAACGGGTCTTTTTCCGAGTGGCAGGCAGTGACTAGTGGGGTACCGCAGGGATCGGTGCTAGGACCCCAGCTATTCACAATATATATATAAATGATATAGGCGAGGGAACTAGATGTAATATCTCCAAGTTTGCAGACGACACAAAGCTGGGTGGGCGTGTGTGCTGTGAGGAGGATGAAGAGAAACTCCAGTATGATTTGGACAGGTTGGGTGATCGGGCAGAAGCATGGCAGATGCAGTATAATGTAGATAAAGGCGAGGTTATCCACTTTGGTGGCAAAAACAGGAAGACAGATTATCTGAACGGCAATAGATTGGGAAAAGGGGAAGTACGAGACCTGGGTGTCCTTGTGCACCAGTCACTGAAGGTAAGCATACAGGTGCAGCAGGCGGTTAAGGCGGCAAATGGTATGTTGGCCTTCATAGCGAGAGGATTCGAGTACAGGAGCAAGGATGTCTTGCTGCAGTTTTACAGTGCCTTGGTGAGACCCCTCTTGAGTAGTGTGCGCAGTTTTGGTTGCCTTATCTGAGGAAGGATGTTCTTGCTATGGAGAGTGTGCAGCGAAGATTCACCAGACTGATACCTGGGATGGCAGGAATTCGCTGGAGTTTAGAAGAATGAGAGGGGATATCATTGAAACTTATAAAATTCTAACAGGACGAGACAGACTAGATGCAGGAAGGATGTTCCCGATGACGGGGGAGTCCAGAACCAGGGGTCACAGTCTAAGGATAAGGGGCAAGCTATTTAGGGCTGAGATGAGGAGGAATTTCTTCACCCAGAGAGTGGTGAACCTGTGGAATTCTCTACCACACAAGGCAGTTGAGGCCAATTCATTAAATATATTCAAGAAGGAGTTAGATATATTTCTTAAGGCTAAAGGGATCAAGGAATATGGGGAGAAAGCAGGGACCGGGTACTGAATTTGGATGATCAGCCATGCTCTCATTAAATGGCAGAACAGGCTCGAGGAGCCGAATGGCCTACTCCTGCTCCTATCTTCTATGTTTCTATCGGCAGTAGATGTCTCCGTCTTGAATCTCTCCGGCTCGGAGTCATTGAGCTGGAGTGCGAGTTGGAGACACTCCGACACATAAGGGAGGGGGAGGAGTAACTGGACAGTATGCTCCAGACCATGGTCACACCTCATAGAGGTGTGCAGGATCAGAAAGGGTTTGGTGTGCAGAGTAAGGGGAACCCAGGTAAGAAAGGGAACGAGGATCCACAGAAACTGATCCTATCCAACAAGTACAATGTACTTGCTACCTGTGAGGATAAGGATAAAGACTGTCAGAAGAACAGCCAGAATGCGGACCATGGCACCTTGGAGCAGGAGGCTGTCCGAAGGACGGAGGAGGAAATGAAGCGTAATGTGGTAGTTGTCGGGGAATTTTATAATTAGGGGACAGATAGCATCCTTTGTAAGCAAGATCAAAAGTTCCACATTGTATGTTGCCTACCTGGTGCCAGGGTGAGAAATATCTCGAATCGGCTTGAAAGGATATTGGAGAGGGAGGATCCAGTCATTGTGGTCTATATTGGGACCAAAAACATAGGGAAGAGTAGGCAAGAGGTCCTGTTTGGAGAGTACCAGGAACTAGGAGCTAAATTAGAGAACAGGACCTCAAGGGTTATAATCTCTGGATTATTACCTGAGCCACGTGCAAATTGGAGTAGAGATAAGCTGATCAGGGAAGTGAACACGTGGCTAAAGGAGTGGTGTGGGAAAGAGGAGTTCCATTTCATGGGGCACTGGCACCAGTATTGGGAGAGGCAAGAATTATACCATCGGGACGTGCTCCACCTGAACCAGTCTGGGACCAGGGTCCTAGCAGAAAGGATAAATAAGGTGGTCACAAGGACTTTAAACTGGTAAATGGGGAGGGGTTGGGGGGCGGCGCGCTCAGGGGGAAATTACAATACAAATAGGAGTTCAAAAACAAACAAAAGGGAAGAGAGTAGAGCAACAGTCAGAAATTATACTTCAGGCACTACAGGTAAAGGGACAACTAAAAGATGTAAAGTGATTAAACCAGGAGAAATAAATAAGAAACATGTGAATAAAGCATTAGAGTTGAAGGACGGGCTAGGGTGTGAGGCCCAAATAAGCGTTCTTTATACAAACGCATGGAGTACAAGGAATAAAAAATTAATTGAATGAACTGCAGGCACGAATTCAAATTGGAGGGTGTGACATGGTAACCATTACTGAGACATGGCTGCAGGACAGTCAGGACTGGGAACTAAATATATCAGGTTATAAGATAGGGAAAATGACAGGGGGAGGAGTATCCTTAGTGATTAGGGATGAAATCCCTTTAATGATAAGAAAGGATTTAAAGACAGGTAAGCAGCCAGTGGAGACCTTATGGGTTGAATTAAGAAATAGGAAAGGATCTAAGACTGTAATGGGAGTTGTGTATAGGCCCCCTGGTAGCAGCTCTGAAGTGCTAGATTGTATAAATGCAGAGATTAAACAAGCGTGTAGTAAAGGCAGAGTGGTTTTAATGGGGGATTTTAATTTTCATATAGATTAGAAAAGCAGACTAGCCCCCATCAGAAAGGTAGTGAATTTCTTGAGTGTGTTCTGGATAGTTTTCTACAACAATATGTCCTAGAGGCAACAAGGGGGCAAGCCATATTAGATTTAGTAATGAGTAATGAGCCAGATTTAGTTAACAACCTAACTGTGCATGAAAATTTATCCAATAGCGATCATAACATGACATGGAATGCTGGCCTTTATATCTAGAGGACTAGAGTACAAGGGGGTAGATGTTATGCTGCAGCTATACAAAACCCTGGTTAGACCACATCTGGAGTACTGTGAGCAGTTCTGGGCACCATACCGTAGGAAGGATACATTGGCCTTGGAGGGAGTGCAGCGTAGGTTTACCAGAATGATACCCAGATTCCAAGGGTTAAGTTACGAGGAGAGATTACACAAACTAGGGTTGCATTTCCTAGAATTTAGAAAGTTAAGGGGTGATCGGATCAAAGTTTACAGGATATTGAGGGGAACAGATAGGGTAGAGAGAGAGAGAAACTATTTCCTCTGGTTGGGGATTCTAGGACGAGGGGGCATAATCTAAAAATTAGAGCCAGACCTTTCAGGAGTGAAATTAGGAAACACTTCTACACACAAAAGGTGGTAGAAGTTTGGAACTCTCTTCCGCAAACAGCAATTAATGCTAGATCAATTATTAATGTTAAATCGGAGATTGATGGCTTTTTGTTAACCAAAGATATTAAGGGAGGTATATGGAGTTCGATCGCAGATCAACCATGATCTCATCGAATAGTGGAACAGGCTCAAGGGGCTGAATGGCCTACTCCTGTGTTCCTATGTTCCAATTCTAATAGATATGCGACTGCTTCCTTCTTAAAACCACATGCTGAAATGGAAAAGAATTCTATGGTTTAAAAGTATGTTGCTACTTTCTTTTCATATGAACGTTCCCACTAACTGTGGTGGGGATCTATGTAAGTGTGCCCAGATGTAACTCATAACATCTGCAGGACAATATTCCAGAGCAGGAGCAATCTATATTGGACAATACAGAATTCAAGAGTTCATTCCTCATACGTAATACTATTCCTCAGCTACACTGCTGTCCTTTCACCACCCCCATCTCTGATCTTTTGACCGAGTTCATTGCCCCAGTGCCTTTCTTGGTATTTTTTGGCACACCCATTGTAGTACCTGTCACTAGCTCTCAGAGTAGCAATTTTCATAGCCGAAGACCAACTCCGCCACTCTCTCCTCAGAGGTGAACTTATTAACTTTCTTTCCAACCCAATCACTTCTTCTACTAACCCCAAATCCATGCCCTCAGGTCAAATATCTCATTTCCTTGCTGTACCATCCTCCAAACAAAGCCACCACCTCAAACCCCCATTCTCCCATCCAATGTTGTCATGATGCAACTGAGCATCATGACCCCCAATGCCCCCACCAGCTACACAATCTCCAAGGAGAAAGACCCCTGGGCCAATTCAGGGGGCACAATGCTGGGCAATTCCTCTCCAACCCCCACAGGCAAGCAAACTGAGTTCCAGGAGACCACAGTGACCATGAGACACATCGTTCAATACTTCACCTACCTTTTTTATGCAGAGAGATGAGACTCAGCCAGGAACTCATCCAGCTCCCTGTTGAATGTCTGCAGTGAATCTGCACTCACCACACGAGCCGGCAACTTGTTCCAGAGCTTGATAGCCCTCTGTAAATTTCTAAAGAGCTATATGAATGCAAGGACTTTTGTCGCATAAGCCAATTATTTTTTTGCCCTTATTACTAATTCCCACCCAGAATGCTCCTGCAATATCCACTCATTATATTTACCTGCATCAGTAATCCCACTCTACCAACTAGCTGCAAGCATCTAGCTTATCTTTCTCTTAGCGCCACTTCATGCCCATCTTCGACTCAGTGGTGTTTTTATGACACTCTCAATAACTACATACAACTAACTCCAAAAATGTAACCCCACTGCGTCTTACATCAGTGCAAAACATTAGTGCATTTATGTTAAACACCTTCCACAGCACGAGTCTCTGCTCTCAGGAGAGGATGGTGAAACTGGGAGAAATATGCTATTTACCTGTGCTTTTGAGCTAATCTGAAATCTGCTGTCATGCTGTTTTTCCATTATTTCTCCTGTCTCCACACCATACACAGCCCCACCTGCAATGCTGGGTGGCAATCTGCCCCGGACACCTGCAAGTTCCATTTGACAACAAGCTTCTATGAAACGTAAGAGCACAGAGTAGGAACGTACTGCTGTGCTTTGTTTTGTGAGTATATCGGAGCCAACCAGGTACAGGCATGTGAGAATCTTAGACCAGTCTTCATATTTTCAACCACAGAGGCATAGGGATAGAAAAGCACAAATAGAGCCTTCATACACATTCATCCACAAGCAATCCAAAACACACAGACCAAGAAAAAATTACACGTTTACGATTGCGAAGGGCATGTTTCAGACAGAGATGAAGAAGTATTTCTTTATACAGAGGGGTATCAATAGCTGGAACAAGCCATCAGGATGGATGGTTGAGGCCAGGACACGGCTTATTTAAGAAACAACAACTTGCATGTATAGAAGCATGGAACAATATGGCACAGAAGGAGGCCATTCGGCCCATCGTGCCTGTGCCGGCTCTTTGAGAGCGATCCAATTAGTCCCACTCCCCTGCTCTTTCCCCATAGCCCTGCAAATCTTTTCCGTTCAAGTATTTATTCAATTCCCTTTTGAAAGTTACTATTGAATCTGCTTCCACTGCCCTTTCAGGCAGAGCATTCCAGATCACAACAACTCGCTGTGTTTAAAAAAATGACTCATGTCACCTCTGGTTCTTTTGTATACCAACTTAAATCTGTGCCCTCTGGTTACTGACCCTTCTGCCATGGAAAGAGTTTCTCTTTATTTACTCTATCTAAACCCTTCATGATTTAACACCTCTATCAAATCTCCTCTTAACCTTCTCTGCTCTAAGGAGAACGATCCCAGCTTTTCCAGCCTCTCCACATAACTGAAGTCCCCCATCCCTGGAACCAGTCTAGTAAATCTCTTCTGCACCCTCTCTTAAGGCCTTGACATCCTTCTAAAGTGTGGTGCCCAGAATTCAACACACCTGAGCCACGCGTAAATTGGCATAGGGACAAACAGATTAGAGGTTTAAATGCGTGGCTTAAATGCGTGGCTCAAAGAGTGGTGTGGGAGGAAGGTTCATGGGGCACTGGCACCAGTACTGGGGAAAGAGGGAGCTGTTCAGTTGGGACGGGCTCCACTTAAACTGGCGAACTGAATAACTAGGGCAGTAGACAGGGCTTTAAAGTAATGAAGCGGGGGGGGGGGGGGGGGCGGCGGGAAGATTCAGGAAAGAGTAAATTTAAAAGCAGTGAGAAAAATGTCAAGGCTCTCGATCAGAGTAAAGTTATGGGTAAAAATAAGAGTGGGTCAGGAAGGGACAGAGAGTAACAAAGGTAATAAGGCATCAGTGACTAAGGTGACATCAGGGAAAGAGAGAAATCAGTCAAAGCTAAAGGCACTATATCTGAATGCACAGGTTTGATCTAATAGCCGTAACGGAGACGTGGTTGCAAAGTGGCCAAGGTTGGGAACTAAATATTCCAGGAAACATAACTTTTAGAAGAGATAGGCAAAATGGAAAAGGAGGAGGGGTAGCCCTGATAATAAAGGATGGGATAAAGACAGAAGAGAGAAAGGATCTTAGCTCTGAAAATCAAGAAGTAGAATCAGTTTGGGTGGAGCTAAGAAACAGCAAGGGGCAGAAAACATTGGTGGAAGTTATTTATAGGCCTCCAAACAGTAGTTGTAATGTAGGGCAGAGTATAAATCAGGAAATTAGAGGCACATGTAACATGGGTAATACAGTAATCAGGGGGGACTTTGACTGTGCAAACCAAATTTGTAGTAATAGTGTGGAGGACGAATTCATGGAATGTATACAAGATAGTTTTCTAGATCAGTATGTTGAGGAACCAACTGGGGAACAGCTATTTTAGATCTAGTATTGTGCAATGAGAAAGGGTTAATTAATAACCTTGTAGTAAAGGGGCCTTTAGGGAAGAGTGACCACAATGAGAGAATTTTACATTGAGTTTGAAAGTGACTTAGTTAAATCCAAAACTAGGGTCTTAAATCTAAACAAAGCAAACTACGTAGGTATGAGGGGCGAGTTGGAAACCGGCACTTCCATTGGGCCTACGGGTGAGTACCCCGTGCATACTCACCTGTGGAGACCCGAATTTCTGGGCCATTAGATCAAAGGAAGAGGCTTATAATGCTGCCAAAAATAGTCAGCCTGAAGATTGGGAGGATTTTAGAATTCAGCAAAGGAGGACCAAGAAATTGATAAAGAAAGGGAAAATAGAATCTGAGAGTAAACTAGTGAGAGACATAAAAACAGACTGTAAAATCTTCTATAGGTATGTAAAAAGGCAAAGATTAGCAAAAGTAAATATGGGTCCCTTAAAGGCTGAGACAGGAGAAATTCTAATAGGGAATAAGAAAATGGCAGAGAAATTAAACAAATACATTGTGTCCATCTTCACGGAAGACGCAAAATACTTCCCGGAAATAGTGAAGTTCCAAGGGTCTAGCGAGAATGAGGAACTGAAAGAAATTACTATTAATAAACAAGTAGTACTGGAGAAATTAATGGGACTGAAAGCCGATAAACCCCCTGGACCTGATGGCCTACATCCTGGCGTTTTGAATGAGTTGGCTATAGAGATAGTGGATGCATTGGTTGTCATTTTCCTAAATTCCATAGATTCTAGAACGGTTCCCGCAGATTGGAAGGTAGTAAATGTAACCCCACTATTTAAGACAGGAATGAGAGGGGGACCGGGGAACTGCAGACCAGTTAGCCTGACATCAGTAGTAGGGAAATTTTAGAATCTATTATTAAGGACGTGGTAACAGGGCACTTAGAAAATAATAGGATTGGGCAGAGTCAACACGGATTTATGAAAGGGAAATCGTGTTTGACAAATCTTAGAATTTTTTGAGGTTGTAACTAGCAGAATCGATAAGGGGGAACCAGTGGATGCGGTGTAAAAACAGAAAATGCTGGAAATACTCAGCAGGCCAGGCAGCATCTGTGGAGCGAGAAACAGAGTTAACGTTTCAGGTCGATGACCCTTCGTCAGAACTGGAAAAAGCTGGAGATCGAACAGTGGATGTGGTGTATTTGGATTTTCAGAAGGCATTCGATAAGGTGCCACACAAGAGGTTATTAAACAAAATTATGGCTCATGGGATTGGCGGTAATATACTCGCATGGATAGAGGATTGGTTAACGGACAGAAAACAGAGAGTAGGAATAAACGGGTCATTTTCGGGTTGGCAGGCTGTAACTAGTGGGGTGCCACATGGATCAGTGTTGGGGCTTCAGCTATTTACAAGCTATATTAATGACCTTGATGAAGGGACCGAGTGCAATGTATCCAAGTTTGCTGATGATACAAAGCTGGGTGGGAATGTAAGTTTTGAGGAGGATGCAAGGAGGCTTCAAGGGGATATAGACAGGCTAAGTAAGTGGGCAAGAACATGGCAAATGGAATATAATGTGGAGAAATGTGAAGTTATCCACTTTGGTAGGAAAAATACAAAAGCAGAGTATTTTTTAAATAGTGAGATTGGGAAATGTTGTTGTTCAGAGGGACCTGGGTGTCCTTGGACACAAATCACAAAGTTAACATGCAGGTACAGCAAGCAATTAGGAAAGCAAATGGTATGTTGTCCTTTATTACAAGAGGATTTGAGTACAAGAGTAAAGACGTCTTACTGCAATTATATAGGGCCCTGGTGAGACCACACCTGGAGTATTGTGAACAGTTTCGCTCTCCTTACCTAAGGAAGGATATACTTGCCATAGAGGGAGTGCAACGGAGGTTCATCAGACTGGGATGGGGGGGATTATCATGAGGAGAAATTGAGTAGACTAGGCCTATATTCTCTAGAGTTTAGAAGAATGAGAGGTGATTTCATTGAAACATCCAAAATTCTTACAGGGCTCGACAGGGTGGATGCAAGGAGGATGTTTCCCCTGGCTGGGGAGTCTAGAACCAGGGGTTACAGTCTCAGAATGAGGGGTCGGCCATTTAGGACTGAGATGAGGAGAAATTTCTTCACCCAGAGGGAGGTGAATCTTTGGATTTCTCTACCCCAGAGGGCTGCGTAGGCTCAGTCGTTGAGTATATTCAAGACAGAGATCGATACCAAAAATGGTTGGGAACCAAGGGTCTAATGAGCCTGGTGAATCTTCGCTGCACTCCTTCCATGGCAAGAACGTCCTTCCTCAGATAAGGCGACCAAAACTGCACACAATACTCAAGATGTGGTCTCACCAAGGCCCTGTACAACTGTAGCAAGACATCCTTGTTCCTGTACTCAAACCCTCTTGCTACGAAGGCCAACATACCATTTGCCTTCTAACCGCCTGCTGCACCTGCATGCTTACCTTCAGCGACTGGTGCACAAGAACACCCAGGTCTCTTTGCACTTCCCCTTCTCCCAATCTATTGCCATTCAAATAATAATCTGCCTTCCTGTTTTTGCCACCAAAGTGGATAACCTCACATTTATCCACATTATAGTGCATTTGCCATGTTTCTGCCCAATCACCCAACCTGTCCAAATCGTACTGAGTTTCACGACATCCTCCTCACAGCATACCCTCCCACCCAGCTTTGTGTCGTCTGCAAATTTGGAGATATTACATCCAATTCCCTCGTCCAGATCATTAATATATATTGTGAACAGCTGGGGTCCTAGGACCGATCCTTGCGGTACCCCACTAGTCACTGCCTGCCACTCGGAAAATGACCCGTTTATTCCAACTCTTTGCTTTCTGTCCGCCAACCAGTTCTCTATCCAAGTCAATACCTTGCCCCCAATCCCATGTGCCTTAATTTTGCATGCTAATCTCTTATGCGGGACCTTATCGAAAGCCTTCTGAAAGTCCAAATACACCACATCCACTGGTTCTCCCTTATCTATTTTACCAGTTACATCCTCAAAAAATTCCAGATTAGTCAAGCATGATTTACCTTTTGTAAATCCATGTTGACTTCGTCCGATCCTGTCACTGCTTTCCAAGTACTCTGCTATTACATCTTTTATAATGGACTCTAGCATTTTCCCCACTACCGATGTCAAGCTTACCGGTCTATAATTCCCCGCTTTTTCTCTACCACCTTTTTTGAATAGTGGGGTAACATTAGCTACTCTCCAATCCATGGGTACTGTTCCAGAGTCTATCGAGTTCTGAAGATGACCAGCAATGCATCTACTATTTCTAGGGCCACTTCCTTAAGTACCCTGGGATGTAGAAAGGGTTGGAAAAGGGAGGATGTTCTTGAGGGGACAAGGACAGAATCCATTTGGTTAGAGTTGAGGAGCAAAGAGTATGATCACACTTTTGGGGGTATTCTACAGGCCTCCAAATAGTGAGAGGGAGGTAGAGGAGCAAATCTGCAGGGAAATCGCAGAAATATGCAAGAGCTATAGAGTGGTGATATTGGGGGACTTTAATTACCCAAATATCATTTGGGATAATGCTAGGGTAAAGGGAAAGGAGGGGGGAGGAATTTCGGAAATGTGTTCAGGAGAATTCCCTTGACTAATATGTTCTTGGCCCAACTAGGAAGGAGGCATTGCTGGATCTGGTGCTGGGGAATGAGGTGGGCCAGGTCGACCAAGTGTCTGAGAGAACACACTTGAGTACGAGTGGCCATCATATCATAAGATTTAAATTAGCAATGGAGAAGAGCAAGGAACAAACTAGAGTGGAACTTCTAAACTGGAATAGGGCTAACTTCAATGGGATGCGAAAGGATCTAGCCAGGGTAAAATGGAACCAAGAATGACAGGCTAGGTACATTCCAACAAGAGTGAAGGGTAAGGGAACCAAAGTAAGGGCTCCTTGGATGACGAGGGAGATAGAGAAAATGATGAAACAGAAAGAGGGTGTATGATGAATGTCAGGTGAATTCTTCAAGGGAGAACCTGACCAAAAAGAATAAAGTTGCGAGGGGAAGTGAAGATGAAAATAAGATTGGCAGAGAGAGAATATGAGAGTAGAATGGCAGTTAACATAAAAGGGAACCCAAAAATCTTCTACCGGCATGTAAACAGTAAGCGGGTAGTAAGAGGCAAGGTGGGGCCTATAAGGGACAAAGGTGATATATGCTTAGAGGCGCAGGGCAAGGCTAGAATACTCAATGAGTACTTTGTATCGGTGTTTACTAAGGAGGTGGATGCTGACAAAATATCAGTAGAAGTGAAAAAGGTAGAAGCAATGAAAGGGGTGAAAATTGATAGACAGGATGTATCTAGTACAAGGCAGGGTATGCTTAGAGTGGACAAGTCGCCTGGTCCAGATGGCTTGCATACCAGGTTGCTAAAGGAATTGGGGGAGGTGGTAGCGGAAGGGCTTGCCATAATTTTCCAATCTTCCCTAGATGCGGGGGAGGTGCCCGAGGCTTGGAAAATGGCAAATGTGACACCATTGTTAAAGAAAGGGTGTAAGGGCAATCCTAGTAACTTCAGGCCAGTCAGTTTAACATCAATGGTGGGTAAAGTTTTAGAAACAATAATCAAGGAAAAAAATCAATGGACACTTGGAGAGGTCTAAGCTAATTAAGAGTCAACACAGATTTGTAAAAGGCAGCTCATGTTTGACTAATCTAATTGAATTTTTTGATGAAGTAACAGGGAAGATTGATGAAGGGAATGCAATGGATGTTGTCGACATGGATTTTCGGAAGGTGTTTGACAAAGTACCACATGGAAGGCTGGTTAACAAAATTGAGGCTCATGGAATAGGTGAGTCAGTGGCAGCTTGGATAAGGAATTGGCTTAAGGACAGAAAGCAGCAAGTTGCGGCAAGTGGCTGTTTTTCAGACTGGAGTATTGCGTCCAGTTCTGGTCACTACACTTTAGGAAGGATGTGAAGGCCCTTGAGAGGGTGCAGAGGAGATTTACCAGAATGGTTCCGGGGATGGTGGATCTTAGCTACAAGGACAGGTTGGAGAAGCTGGATTTGCTTTCATTGGAGCAAAGGAGGTTGAGGGGTGATTTGATACAGTTGTACAAGATTTTGACTAGACAGGGAAAGGCTGTTCCCACTAGTTGATAGTACAGGAAACTCTCGTTTAAACTGCACCTAAATATCCGGAATTCTCGATTAACCGGCAAAATTCATGCTCCAAAAACAACACCTCAATAACCAGAAATGTTGCAGAGTCCGAGTCTGCCGCGGTGGCCGAGTTAGTCAGTGGGGGCAGTTCTCCAAACTGCCACTACTCGGCTTCTTGGTGCTGTCGGAAGTCCGAACACCTCAATAACAGGAGTCTGACTCTCCCGTGGTGTAGGTGAGTACCCAATTACTGTATACTGCACATTTCTTGATTTTTTAAATTTTTGTTTGTTAAAAATAGCCTCGGTACATACCCTCTTCGTCATCCGGAATTTTTAATCAACCGGCACCATCCCGGTCCCGTCGGTGCCAGATACCAAAGCGTTTCCTGTACAAGGACTAGGGAACACAGATTTAAGGTTTTTGGCAAGAGATACAGGGAGGATGTCAGGAAAAACTGTTTTACACAGCGAGTGGTGAGGACCTGGAACTCGCTGCCAACGGAAGTGGTGGAAGCGGAGACACTCAATGTTTTCAAGGGGAGACTGGATAGGCACTTGAGGGAAATAAACTTGCAGGGCTACAAGGATAGAGCGGGGGAATGGGACTGACTGGATTGCTCTACAGACTCGATGGGCCGAATGGTCTCCTTGTGTGCCGTTATGATTCTATGACACCCTTGTTCAAGAAAGGGGAGAAGGATAAACCTGGCAATTACAGGCCAGTCAGTTTAACGTCGGTGGTGGGAAGCTTTTAGAAACAATACTCCGGGAGAAAATTAACAGCCACTTGGACAAGCATGGACTAATAAAAGGAGAGCCAGCATGGATTTGTTAAGGGCAAATCATGGTTGATTAACTTGACTGAGTTTTTTGATGAGGTAACGGAGAGGGTGGATGAAGGCCGTGCAGTTGATTTTGTGTATATTGACTTTCAAAAGGCGTTTGATAAAATACCACATATTAAAATTGAAGTCCATGGGATAAAACGAGCAGTAGCAGCATGGAAACAAAATTGGCTAAGGGATAGAAAACAGAGTTGTGGTGAATGGCTATTTTTCAAACTGGAGGGAGGTATACAGTGGAGTTTCCCAAGGTTCAGTACTTGGACCACTGCTGTTTGAGATACATTAATGACTTGGTACAGGGCACAATTTCGAAATTTGCAGATGATACAAAACTTGGAAAGAGTGAGGAAGATAGTAATAGGCTTCAAGAGGACATAGACTGGCTGATGCAATGGGCAGACACATGGCAGATGAAATTCAATGCAGAAAAGTGCAAGGTAGTACATTTTGGTAGACAGAATGAGGAGAGACCATACATACTAAATGGTACAATTTTAAAAGGGGGTGCAAGGAGAGAGACACCTGGGGAGCGTATGCACAAATCTTTGAAAGTGGCAGGACAGGTTAACAAAGCAGCTAATAAAGCTTTATAAATAGAGGCACAGAGTACAAAAGCCAGGAAGTTATACTTAACCTATATAAAACACTAGTTTGGCCCCAGTTACAGTATTGTGTCCAATTCTGGGCACCATGCTTTAGGCAGGACATGAAGGCTTTGGAGAGGGTACAGTAGAGATTTACTAGAATGGTTCCAGGGATGAGGGATTACAGTTACATGGATAGACTGGAGAAGCTGTGGTTGTTCTCCTTTGAGCAGAGAAGGCGAAGAGGAGATTTGATAGAGGTGTTTAAAATCATGAAGGATTTAGATAGAGTAAATAAAGAGAAACTGTTTCCAATGATTGAAGGGTTGATAACCAGAGGGCACAGATTTAAGATAATTGGCAAAAGAACCAGAAGCAACATGAAGAATAACTTATTCAAGCAATGAGTGGTTAGGATTTGGAATGCACTGCCTGATAGGGTGGTAAATACAAATACAATAGTAAACTTCAAAAGGGAACTGAATAAATACTTGAAGGAGAAAAATAATGCAGGGATATGGGAGAAGAGGGAGGGCGTAGGACTAACTGGATTTCTCTTCTAAAGAGCCGGCACAGACTCGATGGACCGAATGGCCTCTTTCTGTGCTGTACTATTCTATGATTCTTTGATTTCACCAGTCTGTCTATGTCCTCCTGAAATTTGTTACTATCATCTTCTTTGTTTACTACATTTCTGAGTTTTGTGTCATCTGCAAACTTTGAAATTATGCTTTGTATGCCCAAGTCATTATCAAAAAGAGCAGTGGTCCTAATACCGACCCCTGGGGAACACCACTGTACACTTCCCTCCAGTCTGAAAAACAACCGTTTATCACTACTTTCTGCCCCTTAGCCAATTCCATATCCACACTGCCGCTGTCCCTTTAATCCCATGGCTTTAATTTTGCTTACAAGTCTATTGTGTATAGTAATCTCAGATGTAATGCTTAATTTATCCACCAGAGGGAGACAAATGCAAAGGGATTATATTTACTAGTCTTAAGGTAAAATTGCATTATGGGTAGAATGACTCATAGCATCCTCCATGTTGGTTTGCTCGTGCAGTAGAATTAGAAGTGCATGCCTGTAGCTTGTAAGAGCTCTGTTCTCTCCTTATTCTGTGTAATTAAAAGTAACGTTTTGAGTTCCTGAAGTCTCACTTATCGTAGTTATTGGACCTTACTACTCGGATATAACATTTGGCGACGAGGATTAACTGTTTAACTTGAAGAAGGGAAAATACAAGAACACTGCATCTGAATCATGGCTACTCGAGTAGGAGAGATTTCTGCTTTTGATGTTCAAAATCAAACATGGATAGAGTACTGTGAGTTATTGGAGCATTTCTTTGTAGCAAATGATATTGTCGATGTTGGAAAAAGGAGAGCTATTTTGCTAACTTCGGTGGGAAGTCTGACGTATAGTTTATTGAGAAGCTTATGCAGTCCTGCAAAGCCTGGAGATAAATCATTTACTGAATTAGTGGACTTGCTAAAGGAACATTTCAATCCCAGACCGAGTGAGATTGTACAGCGTTTCAAATTTAATTCACGGAACAGGATACCAGGAGAAACTGTGTTGGATTATGTAGCGGTGTTGAGAAAACTGGCACATGATTGCAATTACGGGAACAGTTTGAAAGACATGCTGAGAGATAGGCTGGTTTGCGGAATAATGGATGCTCGAAGGCAGAGGAGATTATTGTCCGAGACTGGGCTTACGTATGAAAAAGCGTTGGAACTTGCTCAATTAATAAAGACAGCTAACCGTGATGTACAAGAAATACAAGGTTCAGACTGGTCCACTACAAAGCAAGTTGGAAGTCAGTTTATGGTGCACAAGTTACATGAGTCCGAAATCACAACGTGAGCATTTAAAGGCATGTTATCGATGCAATGGAGATCACCTGGCAAAGGAATGCAGGTTTCTGGAGGGAAAGTGCCACAAGTGTGGGAAAAAAGGACATATAAAACGTGCATGTAGAGCAAAAGCTACCGTGGAGGTTTACAAACCTAAAGGGGGAGAAAAGCAAAACCTGGTAAGAGTAGTGAAAAAACAGGGAGCACATCACATCAGTGGAGAAGCTGAGAAAGAAGACAACGTGTTCATATTGCATAGTATGGTAGAGGACATTCCTAAAGTGGATCCTATCACTGTGCAACTGATAGTAAATGACACTAAGGTCAACTTTGAGGTGGATACTGGATGTGGCATAACCATAATGAACAGGGAGGAATATTCAAAATTGTGGAACCGTGCAAAAGTTCCAGAGTTGAAGTCTTGCTCTATGAAGCTTAAAACGTATACCGGTGAACGAGTGGCAACCTTGGGTACAGCTACTGTAACTGTGAAACACAGGGACACTGTGGAACAGCTACCTGTAGTTGTAGTATCGGGTTCTGGACCAAATTTGTTAGGTCGGGGCTGGATAAAAGAACTTAAATTAGATTGGGGAGCAATAAATCAAATGGAGAGAGGCAAACAGTTGTCTTTGCAAGACGTGTTGATTGAACATGAGAATGTGTTCAAGGAAGAACTTGGAACATTTAATGGTCCCTCAGCTAAGATTTATGTCGACAAGGAGGCACTGCCAATATTTTTTAAACAACGACCTGTGCCTTATGCCATGAAACCGAAGGTAGAGGCTGAGCTTGATCGTCTTTTGAGGGAGAACATTCTGGAACCTGTAAAATGTTCAGAATGGGCAGCTCCAATTGTACCTGTTTTAAAACCAGACAATTCGGTAAGAATCTGTGGAGATTATAAATTGACTGTAAATAGGGTGTCTAAACTAGAACAGTATCCTATTCCTAAAACTGAGGATCGTTTTGCAAACCTGGCTGGAGGGAAGAAATTCACGAAGCTGGATATGAGTCGTGCTTACTTGCAGATTACACTAGATGAGGAATCCAAGAAGTATGTAACCATAAATACACACAAGGGTTTGTTTACCTATAACCGCTTACCATTTGATGTCTCATCTAGTCCAGCTATCTTCCACAGAACAATCGAGGGTGTACTGCAAGGGATTCCACATGTTTCAATTTATCTGGATGATATTCTGGTGACGGGAAGAACAGACCAGGAGCATCTGAGCACTCTGAGAGGTACTGCAAAGATTGGATAAGGCTGGGTTACAGCTCAAGAGGAGTAAGTGTACTTTCATGGGGAATGAGGCCGTGTTCCTGGGACACAGAGTGGACGCCACCGGGCTCCATCCAATCAAGGAGAAGGTACAAGCACTGCAGGTGGCACCAGATCCTACAAATGTGACTGAGTTAAAAGCTTACCTGGGACTGCTAAACTATAACAGGTTTTTGCCAAACTTGTCAACAGTGTTAGCACCTCTTCACAAACTACTGCACAAGGAGACACATTGGCAGTGGGAGGAGGAACAGAGGGTTTCATTTGAACAGTCCAAGAAACTGATGCTGTCCTTGGATGTGCTGATTCACTGCAATGCAGAGAAAGACATCATTCTCTCTTGTGACGCTTCACCTTACGGGGTGGGGGCAGTTCTTTCACACTGCATGGAAGATGGAACTGAAAGACCAATTGGGTTTATGTCTCGAACTCTGACCCCAGCGGAAAAAAACTATTCCCAGTTAGATAAAGAGGGATTAGCAGTAATGTTTGGGTTACAGAGGTTTCATAAGTACATATATGGCAGGAAATTCACCATATGCACTGATCATAAACCTCTTCTATCTCTTTTTAATGAGATGAAAGCAGTACCACAGATGGTGTCACCCCGAATCCAGAGATGGGCAGTGACGTTGAGGGCATATGAGTATGTCATCGTTTACAAAGTGGGCAAGTACCATGGGAACGCAGATGCCTTGAGACGTCTTCCACTACCAGGTACACCTATCCGTGCAGCTCCAGAGGACAGCGTTTTGATGTTGGAGGACACGGACATGGCAATTGTGACCGCAGAACAAGTAAGGACATGGACAGGTAAAGATGCAGTACTGTCTAGAGTCTGAGACTATGTAATGAGGGGTTGGCCACACCATCCGGAAAGGACTGATTGCACACCTTACAGTGTCAGGAAGACAGAGCTGAGTGTGCAGGATGGTTGCATGTTCTGGGGAGCTCGAGTGATTATTCCACAGTCAGCACGACAGTCTATCCTAGTGCAACTACATCAGTGTCATCCTGGAGTTTCGCACATGAAAGCCTTGGGAAGGAGTTACTTGTGGTGGCCAAAGCTAGATGAGGAGATAGAAAATCTTGTCAAGACATGCAGCACTTGCCAAGAACACAGGAAGGCACCGGCAGCGGCTCCACTCCACCCCTGGGAGTGGCCAGATAAACCATGGAGGAGATTACATGTAGATTATGCAGGTCCGTTCATGGGAAAGATGTTCCTCATAATCATTGATGTACATTCCAAATGGATGGATGTGTATCCTGTAAATTCTGCTTCATCTACTGTTACTATAGACTGCCTGCGTAGGAGTTTTAGTAATCAAGGGATACCGGAGATCGTAGTAAGTGACAATGTCACGTGTTCTGTGAGTACAGAAACAAAAGAGTTCATGAGAAACAATGGCATAGGACACGTGACTTCAGCTCCATATCATCCGTCTTCAAATGGACTTGCGGAGAGAGCCGTACAAACATTTAAGGAGATGATGAAAAAAAGTGCGGAAGGGAGTTTGACAGCAAAGGTGTCACGAGTTCTGTTCAGCTACAGAATAACACCTCAATCTACCACAGGACTGTCTCCTGCTGAGTTATTGTTAGGACGTCGACTACGCTCCACTCTTGACCTGGTTCACCCAGATCTAAAAAGGAAGGTGTAAAACCGACAGTTCAAACAAAAGGAGAACCATGACAGAAGGACAAAGAGCTGCAGGTTTGGAGTAGGAGATGCGGTCCTCGTCAGGAATTTCAGTTATGGTCCAAAATGGATTCCTGGCATCATATATTCAATGACTGGTCCAGTTTCATATAAGGTCATGCTGGGAACTGGTCAGGTAGTACGCAGACATGTGGATCAGATACTGACCAGACAACGGGAGATCGAACTGGAGGTTCCAGAGGAAAGGTTGGAGGACAAGTTGGTCCCCAGTTATCCAAATGCACTGGTGGTACCAGCACCATGAACAGAGACAGGTATACCTGGACCCCTTAATCAAGAGGAAACCATCATAGCAGAGTCAGATACTCTGAGTACTGCTCAGGAGCAGCAGGTGGCTTTACCACAACCAAGCAGGGACTTGACTGTAAGACGTTCAACAAGGTCTCACAAGCCACCAGAGCGATTGATAACGACCTGCTAGATTGTTCAGGATGGACTATTGTTAAAGGAGTTTCCTTATGGGCTTTTTAAGAATGTTGTTAAGAATTGTTGTAACTTAAGAGGGGGGGATATAGTAATCTCGGATGTAATGTAATGCTTAAGTTATCCACCAGAGGGAGACAAATGCAAAGGGATTATATTTACTAGTCTTAAGGTAAAATTGCATTATGGGTAGAATGACATAGCATCCTCCATGTTGGTTTGCTCGTGCAGTAGAATTAGAAGTGCATGCCTGTAGCTTGTAAGAGCTCTGTTCTCTCCTTATTCTGTGTAATTAAAAGTAACGTTTTGAGTTCCTGAAGTCTCACTTATCGTAGTTATTGGACCTTACTACTCGGATATAACAATGTGTTACTTTGTCAAATGCCTTTGAAAAGTATACACATCAACCGCACTAACCTCATCAACCCTCTTCGTTACTTCATCAAAGAACTTAATCAAGTTAGTCAAACACTATTTGCGTTTGACAAATCCATGCTGACTTTAATTTATTAGCCCATAATTTTCCAAGTGCCATTAATTTTTTTCCCGGATTATTGTCTCTAAATGTTTCCCCACCACCGATGTTAGGCTGACTGGCCTGTAAATCACAGAAATCACAGAAACCCCACAATGCAGATAGAGGCCATTTCGGCCCATCGAGCCTGCACCGACACATATCCCACCCGATCCCCGTAACCCCTACACCAACACATATCCCACCCTATCCCCGTAACCCTACGTATTTAATCCCCCTAACACTAAGGGTCAGTTTATCATAGCCAATCAACCTAACCCGCACATCTTTGGACTGTGGGAGGAAACCGGAGCACCCGGAGGAAACCCACGCAAACACGGGGAGAATGTGCAAACTCCACACAGACAGTCACCAGAGGCCTGATTCGAACCCGGGTCCCTGGCGCTGTGAGGCAACAGTGCTAACCACTATGCCACCGTGCTGCTAAATGCTGGGTTTATTCCACTCTTTTTTGAACAGGTGTATAACATTTGGTTGTGGTTGTTGGGAGGTCAATCATCTTAGCCCCAGGACATTGCTGCATGAGATCCTCAGGGCAATGTCCTAGGCCCAACCATCTTCAGTTGCTTCATTAATGACCTTTTTAAGTACCTCCTCTTTACCTATTGTTATCCTATTGAATATTGCTATTACTTCCTCCTTTACTGTGGCATTGGCAGCATTCTCTTCTCTAGTGAGGACAGATACAAAGGTCATTGGTACTTCAGCCATGCCCTCTGCCTCCACAAGATCTCCTTTTTGGTCCCTAATTGGCCACACCCTTCCTTTGATTGCCCTTTTACTACTTATGTGTTTATTAAAGGTTTTTGGGTTCCCTTTTATGTTAGCTGCTAATCTATTCTCATACTCTCTCTTTGCCCCATATTCCCTTTTTTTTTTTTTTTAAGATCACCTCTGTACTTACTTTATTCATTTTGGTTCTCTACTATATTATCAATTTACATTTGTCATAAGCCTCCTTTTTCTGTTTCATTTTAATTTCTATATCTTTAGTCATCTAAGGATCTCTAGCTTTGGATGCACTTCCTTTCCCCCTCATGGGAATGTGTGTACTCTGTACCTGAATTATTTCCTCTTTGAAGGCCTCCCAATATTCAAATTCTGTTTTGTCTACCAGTTTTTGCTTCCAGCCCACCTGGACCAGATCCCTTTTTAACTGTGAAATTGGCTCTCTTCCAGTTATGCATTTTTAAGCTCAATTGTTGCTTGTCCTTCTCCATAACTATTCTAAATCTGATGATAATGGATCTGAAATTGCTGTCAGAAGCTTCCCACAGGCAAATGCCTCCGATCCGCAAGAAAAGTATGCACCTACCTGGTGCCTCCGTATCTTCGGACTCTTGCAGTCGTGGGCCTGCAGGCGTATGCCTGCGTAAAGGCCCACGTATTGCAGGGGGGGCATGCGGTTCACAAGCGTCCCTGGGATCATGTGAGCCGGCCCAACCAATCAAAAAGGGGGTTTCCCATTATGCTTATGGGGATTCCATTTAAGTACAGAATCCCCATAAGCATAATAGGAATGACAAAATGCATTTTCTCACAACCTAAATAAAAATAAATCATGTTTAAAATTAATTAAAATACAATTTAATTAAACATTGAAAACAAAAATTTAATTTTGACAAATAAATTTAAACATTTTTAAAAGGGCCAAAAATAACCTAAACTAATTTTAAAGGTTTTTGAATGTTTAAAACATTTTTAAATATTTATATAAACCCAATGCCTGCTTTTACCAGGCGTAAGAGTTTCATGGGCATTCGCTGGGCAACTCCCGCCAGCGAATGTCCATTTCCTGCGCATGCTGATGATCTGTCAAGCTGAAATTTCACAGATCGCAAGTTCCGGCTTTTCGCACATACAGAAACCCGGAATTTGCAGGGCACTTAGGACACAAAATCTGGGCCATTATGATCACTATTCCTCAAATGTTTCCCCACTGAAACATGCTCCACTTGCCTCACTTTAATTCCCAGAACTAAATCCAGCACTGCTTCCTTCCTTATTGGGCTGGAAACACATTGATCAAGAAAGTTTACATAGGATATACGGCACAGAAACAAGCCATTCGGCCCAACCAGTCCATGCTGACGTTTATGCTCCACTTGAGTCTCCTCCTGTCTTTCCTTATCTAAATCTATCAGCGTAACCCTCCGTTTACTTCTCCAGCCTCCCCTTAATTGCATCTATTCTATTCGTTTCAACCACTCCCTGTGATAGCAAGTTCCACATTTTCACCACTCTCTGGGTAAAGAAGTTTCTTCCGAATTCCCTATTGGACTTCTTGGTGACTATCTTATATTGATGGCCTCTAGTTATGCTCTTCCCCACAAGTGGAAACTATCTCTCTGTATCCACTCTATCACAACTTTAAAGACCTCTATTAGGTCACCCCTCAGCCTTCTTTTTTTCCAAGAGAAGAGACCCAGCCTGTTAATCCTTTCCTGATATGTATACCCTTGCATTTCTGGTATCATCCTTGTAAATCTTCTCTGTACCCTCTCCAGTGTATCCTTTTTATATGGCGACCAGAACTGTACGCAGTACTCCAAGTGTGGTCTAACCAAGGTTCGATACAGGTTTAGCCTAACTTCCCTACTTTTCAATTCTATCCCTCTCGAAATAAACCCTAATGCTTGGTTTGCTTTTTTATGGCCTTGCTAACCCGTGGTGCAGCTTTTAATGATTTGTGTATTTGTACTCCTTGATCTCTTTGTTCCTCTAGCCCACCTAGACTCACACCCTCCAAGTGATGTGACCTCCCTATTCTGCCTACCAAAATGTAATACCTCACATTTATCTGTGTTGAAGTTAATTTGCCAATTATTTGCCCATTCTGCAAGTTTATGAATGTCCTCCTGTAATTTGTTGCAGTCCTCCTCAGTATGGACTATCCCTCCCAATTTGGTATCATCCGCAAACTTAGAAATTGTGTTTTTGATTCCAAAGTCTAAATCATTAATGTAAATTGTGAACAGCAGTGGTCCCAGCACTGATCCTTGTGGAACACCACTACCCACCTTCTGCCACTGAATAGCTACCCTTTACTCCCACTCTCTGCTTTCCATTTCTGAAGCCAGCTGGCAATCAATTTTGCTACTTGTCCCGACTCTGCATTCTCTGACCTTGTTCATCAGTCTATTATGGGGTACCTTATTGAAGGCCTTTTGAAAATCTAGATATATTACATCTACTGCATTTCCATTGTCTGCTCTCGGTTATCTCTTCAAAATATTCAATAAAGTTGGTCAAGCAAGATTTTCCCTTTTGAAATCTATGCTGACTATTCATTATTATACTTTTCATTTCTAGATGTTCCTTTATTCTCTGCTTTAGTAGGGATTCCATTATTTTTCCAACCACCGATGTTAAGCTGACTGGTCTATAATTCCCTGGACATGTTCCCTCCCCCTTCTTAAATATCGGTATTATGTTAGCTATCCGCCAGGCCTCTGGCACTACACCTTTTTCGAACGAATTATTAAATATGTGTAGTAATGCCTCTGCTATCTATTCCCTAGATTCTTTTAAAATGAGTTATCCTCTGAGTTTGATTACTTTATTTAATATATCCCTTTATTTAAATTTTAAATGCACATCATCCAAGGTCATGTCCACCTGTTCTATCTCCCTGGTAAATACCAAAGTGAAATAATGATTTAATATTTCTGCCATCTCCCTGTAGCTATCTGTGGTATTGTCCTGTCTATCCCTTAATGGCCCTATTCCCATCCCAACCTTCCCTTTTTTATTGATGTGTCTGTAAAATATTTTACTATTTTGTTTTATGTTCCTTGGTAATTTAATTTCATAGTTCCTCTTTGCCTTCCTATTTTTTTTTTTTTTTTTTTACTTCTCTCGTGATCCCTTCGTATTCTCTCATCATGCACTCCTCTGCTGTTTATGTACTTAATGTATGCCTCTTTCCTTACCCTCAATCGTTCCCTTATGTCTTTATTCATCCACGGAGTCTCATTAGTGTTTAGTTTGGCCTTTCCCTTTAGCAGAATATATTTTTCCTGCACTCTGTTGAACACTGTTTTAAATGTTTCCCATTGTCGTTCTACATCGTTGTTTGCCAATATTGTTGCCAATTTTATCTTCCCAAGTTCTATTCTCAGACCCTCAAAATCAGCTTTTCTCCAATCTATTAACCTGTATTTTGTCATACTTATGTCCTTCTCTATTATCATCTTAAAGCATATTATATTATGGTCACTATTGCCTATATGTTCCCCTACTTTTACTTCTCTTATCTGCTCTGGCTCATTCCCCATAACTAGATCCAATAGCGAATCCTCCCTTGTTGGGCTTTTTACACATTTCAATAATCCCTCCCCCTCTTTGCCTTTTACACTGTTAGTATCCCAGGATAATTGAAGTCCCCCATTGTCACTACTCTATAATTGTTGCATCTTTCTGTAATTTGCTTGCCAATTTGCTCCTCTAGCGCCTTCCCACTATTTGGTGGCCTATAGTATACACCAATCAGCGTAATAGTTCCTCTACTGGGACCAGAATTGGTCCCAATGCCCCAGGGATCTGAACCCCTCCCTCCTGCAAAATGTTTCCAGCCACATGTTAACCTGTTTTATCCTACTACTCCCTAGCGCATGGCACTAGTAGTAATCCAGAGATTACAATCTTTGAGGTCCTGCTTTTTAACTTCCTCCCTAGCTCCTGAAACTTTGACTGCAGGACCTCAACCCTTTTCCTTCCTGTCTCATTGGTTCTCACATGGACCAAGACTTCTGGCTGTTCCTCTTTCCCCCTCCCGCTCAGTGATATCCTTTACCCTGGCCCCAGGGAGGCAACGCACCATGTGGGACCCACGTTGGCAGTTGCAGAAATGCCTGTCTGTCTTTCCCCCCCCCCCCGACCATTGAATCCCCTATGACCACTGCATTTCTACACTTTGCTGTGCCTCCCTGTGCAGTCATTTGCCCCACGATGTTCCAGACTGCATTACTGCATTCCTTCAAGGTGTCATCACCCTCACCAGTATTCAATACTGAAAACCAGTTCGAGTGCCACACTCCGGAGGATTCCGGCACTGCCTGCGTCTTCCTACTTTTCCGAATGGACACCCACCAACTGTCCTGAGCTTTTTGTGGTTGTGAGGTGACCACCGTTGGAACGTATGAGCCAGGAAATTCTGAGCCTCCTGTATGCCCTGCAGTGATTCTAACCACTCAAACTCAAACACCGAGCTCGAGGCACTTCCTGCACACACGGTCACCCAGGACACCTGAAGTGTCCTGGAATTCCCATATGCCACAGGAATTTAGGCAACAGGTCTCAGCTGCCCTTCCAATCTATTGAGTGTCTACCTATATTAAATTAGAATTATAGAATGGTTACAGCACAGGAGGCTGTCATTCGGCTTGTCAAGCCCGTGCTGGCTCTCTGCAAGAGCACTTCAGCTAGTCCCACTCCCCCGCCCTTTCCCCACAGCCCTAAAAAAAAAATTCCTTCAGGTGCTTATGCAATTCCCTTTTGAAAGCCACGATTGAGTCTGCCTCCACCATCCTTTCATGCAGTGCATTCTAGATCCTAACCACTCGCTGCGTAAAAAAGTTTTTCCTCATGTTGCCTTTGGTTCTGTCCTCTCGTTCTCGACCCTTCCGCCAATGGGAACAGTTTCACTCTGTCGAGACCCATCGTGATTTTGAACACCTCTGTCAAATCTCCTCTCAACCTTCTCTGCTCTAAGGAAAACCCCAGTTTCTCCTGTCTATCCACATTACTGAAGTCCCTCATCCCTGGAACAATGCTTGTAAACCTTTTCTGCACCCTCTCCAAGGCGTTCACATCCTTCCTAAAGTGCAGTGCCCAGAATTGGACAATATCCCAGTTGAGGCCAAATCAGTGTTTTATAAAGGTTCATCAGAATGTCCTTGCTTTTGTACTCTATGCCTCTATTTATAACGCCCAGGATCCTGTATGCTTTTTTAACCGCTTTCTCAACCCACCTTCAACAATTTGTGCACATATGCACAGGTGTCTCTGTTCATGCACCCCTTTAGTTTATATTGCCTCTCCTTGTTCTTCCTACCAAAATGTATCACTTCGCACTTTTCGGCGTTAAATTTCATCTGCCACGTGTCTGCCCATTTCACCAGCCTATGTCTTCTTGAAGTCTATCACTATCCTCCTCACTGTTCACTATACTTCTAAGTTTTGTGCCATCTGCAAATTTTGAAATTTTGTGCCCTGTACTCCCAAGTCTAAGTCATTAATTAAAATAATATATAAAGAAAAGCAGTGGTCCTGTTGATTTATGGATTTAATAAAAAAGGAAAAAAGACTTGCATTTATATAGCACCTTTCACGACCTCAGGGCGTCCCAAAGCACTTTACAGCCAATGAATTACTATTGAAGTGTAGTCACTGTTGTAATGTACAAAATTAATGTGATTTAAAGTAATTAATCCATCAGATTTTTTAAAAACCATTTCTTAATTTACTTACCCTTTTATTCCGGGACTATCAGAGCTTCTCCTCCTTTAACCTTTAACATAGCAATGTCCCATGGTGCTTCACAGGAGTGTAATCAAACAAAAATTGACAGAGCCAAAGAAGGAGATATTAGGATGGGTGACTTGGTAAAAGAGGTGAGTTTTAAGGAGCATCTTAAAGGAGGAGAGGGATGGGAACATAGAAACAGGAGTAGGTTATTCAGCCCCCAGCCTGTTCTGCCATTCAATTCGATCATGGCTGATCTGTATCTTAATTCGATATACCTGCCTTGGTTCCGTAATCCTTAATACTCTTGCCTAACAAAAATCTATCAATCTCAGTTTTGAAATTTTCAATTAACCCCCGCCTCAACAACTTTTTGAGGAGAGTGCTCCAGATTTAATGCCTCCTGACATCACCCTTGAATGACCGAGCTCTAATTTTAAAGTTACGCCCCCTTGTTCTGGACCTCCCCACCAGAGGAAATAATTTCTCGATTTCTCCCAATCAAATCCTTTAATCATCTTAAAAACTTCTCAATTAGATCACCCCTTAATCTTCTATACTTAAGGGAATACAAGCCTAGTCTATACAACCTGTCCTCTTAATTTAACCCTTTTAGCCCCGGTACCAATGTAGGTCAGCGAGCACAGGAGTTATGGGTGAATGGGGATTTGGGGTGGGTTAGGATATGGGCAGTAGGAATTTTGGTTGAGCTGAAGTTTATGGAGGGGGCAAGATGGGAGGCTGGCAAGGAGAGCATTGGAACAGTCGAGTCTGGAAGTAACAAAGGCATGGATGAGGATTTCAGCAGCAGATGTGCTCAGGTGATGTTACAGAGGTAGAAGTAGGCATTCGTTATGATGGAGAGTATATGGGGTTGGAAGCTCAGCTGAGGGTCAAATAGGATGCTGAGGTTGTGAACAATTTGGTTCAGCCTCAATCGTTGGCCAGGGAGGAACAGAATCCATGGCTCGGGGACAGATTTTGTGGCGGGGACCGAAGGCAATGGCTTTGAACTGCCCAATCTTTAATTGAAGGCAGTGGAGAGATCGAGAGAGGTGGTGGTGAGGTAGAACTGGATGTCATCAGCGTACATGTGGAACCTAATGTGTTTTCTGGCTACAGCTGGATAGACAGAAATGGAACCAGGCAAGGGCAGTCCCAACTCAGCTGGACAATCGAGGAGAGGTGTTAGAAGAGGATGGTGTGGTTAACCATGTCAAAGGTTGCAGACAGGTCGAGAAGGATGAGGAGATATAGTTTACCACAGTCAGTCATATAGGATGTCATATATGACTTTGATAAGAGCCATTTCAGTGCTCTGGCAAGGGTGGAAACCTGATTGGAGGGTTTTAAATATGGAGTTGCAGGAAAAATGGGTGTAGATTTGGTAGGCAACAACACATTGAATGACTTGGGAGAGGAAAGCAAGGTTGGAGATGGGGCGGTATTTTGCAAGGACAGAGGGGACCAAGGGTGGGTTTTTTGATGAGGGGGGTGATGATGGCAGATTTGAAGGGGAAGGGGACAGTACCCGAGTACAGTTAACAATGTCAGCTAGCATGTGGCGAGGAAGAGAAGTTGAGTGGTCAGCAGTTTGGTGGGATAGGGTTGAGAGAGCAAGATGTGGGTCCCATGGACAAGATGAGCTTGGAGAGGGCATGAGAATTAGAATGGAGATGGTACGGAAGGATAAAATGAAATTGAACATTTCTTAGAGGGATTATTTTGTTTCATTACCCTCTTTAGAATATACAGAGTTTCAGGGAAGAGTCGCAGGCGTTTGTTTTAGGAACATAAGAATTAGGAGCAGGCCATCTGGCCCCTTGAGCCTGCTCCACCATTCAATGAGGTCATGGCTGATCTTCTACCTCAACTCCACTTTCCTGCCATATTCCCATATCCCTCGATTCCTCTAGAGCCCAAATATCTGCATCATCCCAGGAATCAATTTAGTGAATCTTTGTTGCACTGTCTCTAAAGCAAGTTTTGAGTAATAGGAAGCTTGTACTAAGATTCCAGTATATCAAACTTCACCACTAACACCTTTGTCAAAAGTGTTTTAGACAAGAAGGCATCACACAAACTATTGCTACCCGCACTGCTCAAAATTATCCAAATGTGAAAAGCTCAGTGAGCACGGAGTTAAACTGAAGATTCGCTGTTAAAGGTGAGGTGAGAGTGATTGCCCTTGACATCAAGGCAGCACTTGGCTGAGTGTGGCATCAAGGAGCCCCAGTAAAACTGATGTCAATGGGAATCAGGGGGGGAAAACTCTCCACTGGCTGAAGTCATACCTAGCACAAAGGAAGATGGTTGTGGTGGTTGGAGGTCAATCATCACAGCCCCAGGACATTGCTACAGGAATTCCTCAGGGCAGTGTCCTAGGCCCAACCATCTTCAGCTGCTTCATCAATGATCTTCCCTCCATGGCGCTGATGACTGCAGTGTTCAGTGCCATTTGCAACTCCTTAGATAACGAAGCAGTCCATGCCCGCATGGAACAAAACCTGGACAACATTCAGGCTTGGGCTGATAAGTGGCAGGTAACATTCGCGCCACAGAAGTGCCAGGCAATGACTATCTCCAACAAGCGAGAGTCTAACCACCGACCCTGGACATTCAACGGCATTACCATCGCCGAATCCCCCACCATCAACATCCTGGGGGTCACCATTGACCAGAAACTTAACTGGACCAGTCACAAATACTGTGGCTACAAGAGCAGGTCAGCAGCTAGTATTCTGCAGTGAGGTGCCTCACCTCTTGACTCGCCAAAGCCTTTCCATCATCTACAAGGCACAAGTCAGGAGTGTGATGGAATACTCTCCACTTGCCTGGATGAGTGCAGCTCCAACAACACTCAAGAAGCTCAACACCATCCAGGGCAAAGCAGCCCGCTTGATTGGCACCCCATCCACCACCTTAAACATTCACTCCCTCCACCATCAGCGTATGTTGGCTGCAGTGTGTACCATCTACAAGATGCACTTCAGCAACTCGCCAAACCTTCTTCGGCAGCACCTCCCAAACCCACGACCTCTTCCACCTACAAGGACAGGGGCAGCAGGCAAATGGGAACACCACCACCTCCAAGTTCCCCTCCAAGTCACACACCATCCTGACTTGGAAGTATATCGCCGTTCATCATCGTCGCTGGGTCAAAATCCTGGAACTCCCTCCCTAACAGCACTGTGAGAGTACCTTCACCACACGGACTGCAGCAGTTCAAGAAGACAGCTCACCACCACCTTCTCAAAGGCAATTAGGGATGGGCAATAAATGCTGGCCTTGCCAGCGACGTCCACATCCCATGAACTAATTGATGCGCTATTAATTACTCATAAAAGACAGAGAGTTAGGAGAGTAACTAAAGGCTTTTATTAGCAAAGAACAGAGCATGCCTCTCGTGGTTGACTGGGTTCCAAGAAGGCAGGGGGCTGCAGAGCAATCACCTTTATACTTGGGCCTGTGGGTGGAGCCAGGGGCGGAGCCAGCAGAGACATGCTGAGGCATGCATAGGTACAACAGTGTGCAACAACAACGGTGAACAACAATAACAGTGGTTTACCACATTCACCCCTTGTTTAAAATTGAGTCCGGCGGGGTGAAGTGTACTAAAGGTTCGTGTAAGTAAGTCTATCAGGTCCTGATCGTCGTGGTGGCGGCGGTGATGGTGCAGCATTCAACGTTGAATCTGGCGTCTCATTGAGTGGTTGGGTGGTCAATGACGGGTCCTGGGGCTGCGGCATGCCGCCTAGCGGGGTTGGGTTGTGGGTAGTGGTGGATGGCAATGGTAGTGTTTCAGGGGCGCCCGAAGGTGCGAGATCTCGTGTGGGGGCGGTGTCCTCCCGCCCGTCCGGGTACGCTACGTAAGCGTACTGGGGGTAGGCGTGGGTGGCGAGGGAGGTGTTTCGGGAGCACCCGAAGGTGCGAGGTCTCGTATGGAGACTGTGTCCTCCCGCCCGTCCGGGTACACCACGTAAGCATACTGAGGGTTGGCATGGAGGAGGCTCACCCTCTCGACCAGGGGGTCCGTCTTATGGGACCTCACGTGCTTCCGCAGTAGGACGGGTCCTGGAGAAGTCAGCCATGTCGGTAACGAGATCCCCGATGTGGACTTCCTGGGGAAGGAGAACATTCTCTCGTGAGGGGTAGCATTGGTGGCTGTACAGAGCAGTGACCGAATGGAATGGAGCGCCGCAGGGAGGACTTCCTGCCAGCGAGAGGTCGGAAGGCCCTTAGATTTCAAGTTTAAAAGGACTGCCTTCCAGACCGTCGCATTCTCCCTTTCCACCTGGCCATTACCCCGGGGGTTGTAGCTGGTGGTCCTGCTTGTAGCAATACCTCTCGAGAGCAGGTACTGCCGAAGTTCGTCGCTCATAAAGGATGAGCCCCTGTCGCTATGAATATAGCTAGGGAAACCGAACAAGGCGAAGAGGTCATTCAGACATTTAATGACCGTGGTACTGGTCATGTCTGAGCAAGGGATGGCAAACGGGAATGCTCGTCAATTATGTTGAGGAAGTACACATTGCGGTCGGAGGAGGGGAGGGGCCCTTTAAAATCGACGCTCAGCCGTTCAAAGGGGCGCGTGGCTTTGATCAGGCTTGCTCTGTCTGGCCTATAAAAATGCGGTTTGCACTCGGCACAGATTTGGCAGTTCCTGGTCATGGTCCTGACCTCCTCGATGGAGTAGGGCAGGTTACGGGATTTGATGAAGTGAAAAAACCTGGTGACCCCCAGGTGGCAGGGGTCATTGTGGAGGGTCTTCAGTCTATCGACCTGCACGTTGGCGCATGTACCACGTGATAGGGCATCTGGGGGCTCATTGAGTTTCCCGGGCCGGTACAAGATATCGTAATTGTAGGTGGAGAGTTCGATTCTCCACCTCAAGATCTTGTCATTCTTGATTTTGCCCCTCTGCTTATTATTAAACATAAAAGCTACTGAACGCTGGTCAGTGAGCAGGGTAAATCGTTTTCCGGCCAGGTAATGCCTCCAATGTCACACAGCTTCCACAATGGCCTGGGCCTCCTTTTTGACAGAGGAGTGTCGAATCTCGGGGCCCTGGAGGGTCCTTGAGAAAAAGGCCACGGGTCTCCCCGCCTGGTTAAGGGTTGCAGCTAGGGCAAAGTCGGATGCGTCGCTCTCCACTTGGAAAGGGATGGACTCATCCACTGCGTGCATCGTGGCCCTCGCAATATCTCTTTTTATGAGAGTGAAGGCTGCACAGGCCTCTGCTGCCAGGGGGAAGGAGGTGGACTTGATGAGGGGTCTGGCTTTGTCCGCATAGTTGGGCACCCACTGAGCATAGTACGAGAAAAACCCTAGGCATCTCTTCAGTGCTTTTTGGCAGTGGGGGAAGGGGGGCTCCATAAGGGGGCGCATCCTGTCGGGGTCGGGGCCGATGACTCCGTTCTCCACTACACAGCCAAGAATGGCAAGGTGCTTGGTACGAAACATACATTTGTCCTTGTTGTATGTTAGGTTCAGCCGCTGGGCCGTACGGAGGAATTTCTCTAGGTTAACATCATGGTCCTGCTGGTCGTGGCCGCAGATGGTGACGTTGTCTAGATAGGGGAAAGTGGCCTGGAGCGCGTTCTGGTCAACCATCCGGTCCATCTCCCGTTGGAAGACTGAAACCCCGTTGGTGACGCCGAAGGGAACTCTGAGGAAGTGGTAGAGACGACCGTCAGCTTCAAAAGCTGTGTACTGGCGGTCCTCAGCCCTGATGGGGAGCTGGTGGTATGCCGACTTTAGATCAATCGTCGAGAACACCCGGTATTGTGCTATCTGATTGACCAGCGTATGGTCGAGCGAGTCGATGTGGTCGTCAGATGAGGCGGTGGTTGAGTCCGGGTCCCCCGTGGTTGAAGTTGGAGACGTCCAAGATGGCGGACAAAATGGCGGCGCCCATGATCCCGATCCCCACGCGGCTGGGGGAGCCCAAGATGGCGGACAAGATGGCTGCCCCCACGGTTCACACGCGGCGCTGCTGGCGTTAGCGGTTTTACCTTTGCAGGCGCTGACATAGTGTCCTTTCTTCCCGCAGCCGGAGCAGGTAGCGTTTCTTGCCGGGCAGCGTGCTCAGGGGTGTTTTGCCTGGCCACAAAAATAACATTTCTGTGCCTTGGACATCGCAGCAGCAGTTGAAGGTGGCGGTCCCATGACCCAAGGTTGTGGCGTCCACGTTGCGGAGCGGTTAGGGGAGAAGGCGTCCATATTCCTGTGGGCCGCGTCGAGCGAGAGCGCGAGGGACACTGCCTTTCTCAGGTCCATTTCTCCCTTTTCCAACAGTCTCTGCCGGGAGTAGTCAGACCTTAGACCCGCAACGAAAGCATCTCGGATCAGTCCCTCCGTGTGTGCTGCGGCTGATGCTTCTTTGCAATCGCAGTCTCGGCCGAGTATCCGTAGTGCCCGTAGGAAGGCCTCCACCGATTCCCCGGGCTGCTGTCTGCGGGATCTTAAGAGGTGCCTGGCATAGACCGTATTTACCGGGCGCGCGTATTGCCCTTTTAGCAGATCGATAGCCGCTGCGTAGGTCGTCGCGTCCTGGATTATTGTATAAACTTGGTGGCTCACCTTTGAGGCCAGGATTTCCAACTTGTTTTCGTCCAGGGTCACAGTTGAGGCTTGCAGGTAGGCCTCGAAGCAACGCAGCCAATGCGCGAATTTGGTAGCCAAACCCGCTTCTTGGGGGTCTAGGTCCAGGCATGTTGGTCTGAGGGCTCGCAGCAGCTCCTGCTGCTCAGCGTTTGGTGCAGCAGCCTGCTGCTCAGCGTTTGTTGTCGACATTTTATTTTTGCTAATAAAATTGATGCGCTATTAATTACTCATAAAAGACGGAGAGTTAGGAGAGTAACTAAAGGCTTTTATTAGCAAAGAACAGAGCATGCCTCTCGTGGTTGACTGGGTTCCAAGAAGGCAGGGGGCTGCAGAGCAATCACCTTTATACTTGGGCCTGTGGGTGGAGCCAGGGGCGGAGCCAGCAGAGACATGCTGAGGCATGCATAGGTACAACAGTGTGCAACAACAACGGTGAACAACAATAACAGTGGTTTACCACACTAATACACATCTAACAGGCTCTCTCACCAGTAATCAAAATGTTTTGACAAAATCTAGTAAGTTCGTCACAGCATGAAATTTGGGTATCAATGACAGTACTGTGAAATCTGTCAAACTAATTCTGAAAATCCAGTCTTCCTCCAAATAACAGGCTTATTTATGGCCTTATTAGATTCTCTACATTATGACAATAGTTTCAAAATATTAGGATAGGACAGATGTTACTGTTATGTTTTTGTCTTCTGTGTTTCAGACTATTTTTGTTGGTGAATTCTAACTCCCTTTCAGAGAGTATGCTTTCACTTACCCAGATAAGTTCTTAGCTCGCCCACGCATTAAACAAAGAGCCATCTTCATTTTATTTCTGCTAGTTTATCATGGGATCCTCCTAATCTTCAGAAGGAGGCAGAATAACACTGCACTAGACTGACCAACAGTGAAACAAATTTATTCAACATAAATTTGTTGTCTGTACCTCTGTCTCAAATGCTTCCCCCATGTCTTTCCTTCCCTCTGTATGCCTCAAAAACAACAGATGGGCACAATCTCTTATACAAACTGCTGTTTCATGGCATTGGTCATGGTGAGTCAGTTGCAAATAGTAGCAACAGATTTGTTTTACTAGATAAGCTTAGCTGGCTCCTCGCAAAGTAGAAAATAATAAGTAGTTCACAACTCCTAATGCTAAACTATGATAGCAATATTCTTAGAGGTTCTTTTCCTTGTCTCACCATCTAGTCGTTACTTGACCTGAATATTTCTTTAAAGGATATAAATTTACTGATTTAAAAAAAGACAGGGTGATAAATACTTCCAAAAAATTGATTAAGATCAATAGATTTAAATAACTTAAATTTTAAAAAGCTGCCACCTGAAAGATATTTGTATTTGAATTGAACAGCTTGGCTCTTCCCTTGGCTATCAGCACGAACAAAGCAACTAAAGTCTGCATTACATCAAGTTAGGTTGGGATACATTTCTGTGGGTTAAACTGTATTTTAAATTATGTAAACTGACAGATCAAGAATCTTTAGAACAAAAAATGCTTCATTTTTGTCAGTGAGATAATCATGGGTCACACAAACTGCAATATACCGTAATCATAATACTGCACCTTGAAAACATTCTGAAACGATCATAAAATAGATTTGTTCTGATGAAAGGTCATCAACCTGAAACGTTAACTCTGTTTCTCTCTCCACAGATGCTGCCTGACCTGCCGAGCATTTCCAGCAATTTGTTTTTATTTCAGGTTTCCAGCATCCGCAGTATTTTGCTTTTGACTGGTTGTGTACTACTGATTGTGTACACAAGAGATTGTCTCATTTCCCTAAAATTTAAAAAAACTGACTGTCTTCAAAATAGCTACAAAAGCACTGAGACAAGTGACCTCTGCAAGCTGAGGTCTGCTTATTGCAACAGATTTAGTGGAACAGATGATTAAAATAGCCTATGATTTTAAAATATACAATGCATTTGTTGCTTCACAAACACTTAAGATTAAACTAATTTATTAAAGTGCACACCAGTAAATTGAGAATTTCTTTCCTGTACATTTTGCATAGGTTTAGGTGGGAGAATGGAATTTGCTATGGCAACCAATACTAACAGGGAAAATAATTGCCTGCCTTGATCTAGCAGGCTCCAGTAATCCCACAGAAGTGATCTGCCCCAGTGCATCATGCCACATTTAAAAAATCTGCAGTTTCTCATCAAAGGGACCTTTGGCAAAAGGGGTGAAGAAGGGATGTGAAATGTCCCTGTCCTTACAACGCACAGGAACACTCTTAAAGGAAACACAATATAGCAGGATATCTGATAAAATACTTAGTAAAACTTTCTCTACCTGTCACAGGGTGATTAGCTGCATGGGAAGACAGGAGATATATCATGGTGGCTGCAAGATACTAATTGAGAATATTTGTCTGTCACTGAAATAGTAATAGTTTCAGGCAGGAGAAGACCTTCAGTCTTTAAACTAAATAAGGGGTTGGGGGGGTGGTGGGGTGTCCCAGTGAAATCTAGAATGCTAAAGAGAAAAGACAAGGAAGCAGTGCAGGAAAGTGATTGGGGTAAGGATAACCCAATTGTGTCAGGAAGGGACAGAGCGTACAAACAAAGGAGTGCACTAACAAATAGGGTCCGGATGAGAAAAAATGGTCATAAGACAAATAGGGCCATAGTACAAAAAAATGTTAAGATGTCTAAAAATGTTAAAAAGACAAATCTAAAGGCATTGTATCTGAATGCACGAAGCATTCGTAATAAGGTAGACGAATTAACAGCACAAATAGATGTAAGCGGATACGATATAATTGCGATTACGGAGACATGGCTGCAGGGTGACCCAGGCTGGGAGCTGAATATCCAAGGATATTCGATATTTAGGAAGGACAGGCAAAAAGGAAAAGGAGGTGGGGTGGTGCTGTCAGTAAAGGATGAAATCAGAGCAAGTGAGAAAGGATATTGGCTCAAAATATCAAGATGTAGAATCAGTCTGGGTGGAGCTAAGAAGCACCAAGAGGCAAAAAACATTGGTGGGAGTTGTCTATAGGCCTCCAAACAGTAGTGGTAATGTAGGGGATGGCATCAAACAGGAAATTAGAGATGCATGTAACAAGGGTACTGCAGTAATCATGGGTGACTTTAATCTACATATAGACTGGCCAAACTAAATTAATAATACTCATAGAAATCACAGAAACCCCACAGTGCAGATAGAGGCCATTTCGGCCCATCGAGCCTGCACCGACACATATCCCACCCAATCCCTGTGACCCCTACACCAACACATATCCCACCCTATCCCCGTAACCCCACGTATTTAATTCCCCAAACACTAAGGGTCAATTTATCATAGCCAATCAACCTAACCCGCACATCTTTGGACTGTGGAGGATTAATTCCTGGAGTGTGTACAAGATGGTTTTTTAGACCAGTATGTTGAAGAGCCAACTTGGGAACTAGATTGGGTATTGTGCAATAATTAATTAATAATCTTGTTGTGCAGGGTCCTTTAGGGAAGAGTGACCTTAACATGATAGAATTCTTCATTAAGATGGAAAGTGAAGAAGTCCAATCCAAAACTAGGGTCCTAAATCTAAACAAAGGAAACTACGAAGGTATGAGGAGTGAGTTGGCCATGATAGATTGAGGAGCTTCATTAAAGGGCATGACAGTGGCTAGGCAATGACTAACATTTAAGGGACAAATGCATGAATTGCAACAGTTATACATTCCTTTCTTGTGCAAAAACACAAAAGGAAAAGCAGCCCAACCATGGCTAACAAAAGAAATTAAGGATAGTATTAGATCCAAAGAGACATATAAAGTTGCCAGAAAAAGTAGTAAGCCTGAGGATTAGGAGCAGTTTAGAGTTCAGCAAAAAAAGGACCAAGAGATTGATTAAGGAAAAAGGAGAGTAAACTTGCAAGGAACATAAAAGCAGACTGTAAACGCTTCTACAAGTATGTAAAGAGAGAAGATAAATGTAGGTCCCTTACAGTCAAACGGGATAAGCAGTTAAACAAATACTTTGGTTCTGTCTTCACGGAAGAGGACATAAATAACTTCCCAGAAATGCTAAGGAACCAAGGGTCTAGTGAGGAGGAGGAATTAAAGGAAATTAGTATTAGTAAAAAAAAAGTGCTGGAGAAATTAATGGGACTGAAAGCTGATAAATCCCCAGGGCCTGATAATCTGCATCCCAGAGTACTAAAAGAGGTAACCATGCATATAGTGGATGCATTGGTTGTCATCTTCCAAAATTCTATAGATTATGGAACAGTTTCTGCAGATTGGAGGGTGGCAAATGTAACCCCACTATTTAAAAAAGGAGGGAGAGAAAACAGGGAACTACAGACCCGTTAGCCTAACATCAGCAGTGGGGAAAATGCTAGAGCCTATTATAAAGGATGTGATAACAGGGCACTTAGAAAATATCAACGATTTAGACAAAGTCAACATGGATTTATGAAAGGGAAATCGTGTTTGACAAATCTACTGGAGTTTTTTTGAAGATGTAACTGGTAGAATTGATAACTGAGAACCAGTGGGCGTGGTGTATTTGGATTTTCAGAAGGCCTTTGATAAAGTCCCACATAAGAGGTTAGTGTGCAAAATTAAAGCACATGGGATCGGGGTAATATACTGGCATGGATTGAAAATTGGTTAACAGGCAGGAAACAGAGAGTAGGAATAAATGGGTCTTTTTCGGAGTGGCAGGCAGTGACTAATGGGGTACTGCAGGGATCAGTGCTTGGGCTCCAGCTATTCACAATATATATCAATGATTTGGATGAGGGAACCAAATGTAATATTTCCAAGTTTGCTGACGACATGAAACTAGGCGGGATTGTGAGTTGTGAGGAGGATGCAAAGAGGCTTCAAGGTGATTTAGACACGTTGAGTGAGTGGGCAAATACATGGCAGATGCTATATAATGTGGATAAATGTGAAGTTATCTACTTCGATAGGAAAAACAGAAAGGCAGAGTATTATTTAAATGGTGATAGATTGGGTAATGTTGATGTACAAAGTGACCTGGGTGTCCTTGTACACCAGTCACTGAAAGCAAACATGTTGGTGCAGCAAGCAGTTAGGAAGGCAAATGGTATGTTGGCCTTCATTGCAAGAGGATTTGAGTACAGGAGCAAGGGTGTCTTACTACAGTTATACAGGGCCTTGGTGAGACCACACCTGGAGTAGTGTGCACAGTTTTGGTCTCCTTACCTAAGAAAGGATATACTTGCCATAGCGGAAATGCAGTGAAGGTTCACCAGACTGATTCCTGGGATGGCAGGATTGTCGTATGAGGAGAGACTGGGTCGACTAGGCCTGTATTCACTCGAGTTTAGAAGAATGAAAGGGGATCTCATTGAAACTTATAAAATTCTGACAGGGCTGGACAGACTGGATGCAGGGATGTTTCTCCTGGCTGAGGGGTCTGGAATGAGGGGTCACAGTCTCAGGATATGGGGTAGGACATTTAGGACTGAGATGAGGAGAAATTTCTTCACTCAGAGGGTGGTGAACTTGTGGAATTCTCTACCACAGAAGGTTGTGGCAGCCAAGTCACTGAATATATTTAAGAGGGAGATAGATAGATTTCTAGACACTAAAGGCATCAAGGGGTATGGGGGGAGAGCGGGAATATGGTATTGAGATAGAGGATCAGCCATGATCATATTGAATGGCAGAGCAGGCTCGAAGGGCCGAATGGCCTACTCCTATTTTTCAATGTTTCTATGTTTCAGTCCATTTAGCCCAATGGTTCTCAAACTTTTTTGGTTGAAGGACCCCTTTTCAAATGGATTAGTAATCATGGACCCCCCAATCAAAATTTTACTATAAACTCCTTGCACATTTATATTTCATCAATGTCCTGTTAAAGGGACTTGCATGACATATTGCCAGGGATGTCCGACATAGTGATGCGATTGGTGATATGAAAACTTTGATCATCCCTTCCACTGAAAGGTAACCCTACAGGTTCAGCAACATGCTCGTTGAATACTTCACCACACGACACCTCCCTGCTCTTCCTAGAGTGGGATTAGGCTCAGTGACTTCTGCTGAAAACACTGGCACTGTTTCAGGTGTAACCCTCCACCACCCGCCTACTCACTACACAGCTGCTGAGTCTTTCAGGGTTTTTTTTCCCCTCCCCCTCTGCTGTTTATCAGCTGTTTTGTGCTGAAATATCGCTGACACGCTGCCTGGTGTGCTGCATTTCTGTGGCTTTAGTCCGGGTCCACTCACAGGCACAGCTGCCTTACTCAGTGAACGTAGCTCAGCTTGATTGTCATTCCAGGCCCTTGGACAAGGCTGACGTAGCAGCTCCTTCCTACCCTCACCCAGCCCTGTGAATCCATTCCCGGTGTCTCTGGGGCCTCTCATCTCCTCTTTCTCTCTATATCTCTCTCTCTCTAGATTCTCAGTCAGTCCGAGGCCCCGCTCATCCGGTTACATATCCATTTCCAGAGCTGCCTCGGCTCCAGTGCCCGCCCAGCAATCGCTTACCAGTGTGTCACCGCGCGAGTGCACCAGGCCCCCGGGCCTGACATCGTATTACATCCCGGTGTGCGAGCTCTCGGCTGCGCCACTTAAGTGGCGAAGGAAATTAAAATAACAGCCAACAGCGTGCGCCCGACCCGTGCCATTGCAGCAACGGGTCCCATTCACATTATTTCGCGGATCCCCTGGAAAAACTCCAAGGCGCCCCAGGGGTCCGTGGACCCCAGTTTGAGAACCACTGATCTAGCCCACCTATCCACAGGATACAATAACAGAGGTAGGCCATTCAACCGCTTGAGCTTGTTCCATCATTCAATGAGATCATTGCTGATCTGTATTCTAACTCCATTCACCTTGGTTCCATATCTCTTAATACCCATGGCTAGCAAAAATCAATCAATCTCGGATTTAAAATTAATTGAGCAAGCATTCGGCCCATCTAACCCACCTGTCCACTGTATTCCCACGGTGCATTTCTAATAACCTTGAATCCCATTTGTTGACAAGAACCTGTCTAGTTCCTTCTTCAAACCCATTAAAGTTTCCTGTTGCCATACCTGTAATCTGATCCACATACTGACCAACCTTTTAGTTGTTGTGTCCATACCGGTCTCAAACTCTACCGCCCATGACTCTCCTGCCTCAAAAAAGACAGATGGACACAATGTCTTATATGAAAATACAAACTGCTGTCCCATGGCATTGGTCAGTGAGTCAGAGGTTTTGTAAGAACAAGGGTGCTATACCAAGTAGTAATAGGGAGACTGAGTTATCAACATTGAGCCAGAGTCAGAGGAACAGAAAGTTTGTGGTGGGTTGTAGGGAGGAAAAAGGGTGAGAGGCCATGGAGGGATTTAAACATGAGGATGTCTAATGCACACGGTCATAGTTACAAGGGATGTTATTTATGACTCTGATTAGTCCTGCTTCAGTGCTGTGGTAGGGGCGGAAACATGGAGTTCCAGGAAAAATGAACATATTGCCTCCCAAAATAGCGTACAAGAATTTTGAAGGGGAAGGCAAGTTGAAGATTGAGCAGTGGTTTGCAAGGACAGAGGGATCAAGGTTGTTTTTTTTTTGAGAAAGGGGTGTGATAGCGGTTTTGAAAGGGAGGCGACAGTATCGGAGGAGAGGAACTATTTACATTGAGTTAGCATGGGGACCAGGAAGGGAAGTTGGGTGGTCAGCAGTTTTAATTGAAACAAAAACTTAGGTAAATAAACTTTGCTTTAAAAACCCAACATTTGAATTTACTATTTTTCCAAATCCTCTCTGGTCACAAAATCCTGAAATGTGGCTGCTTCATCAGACTCTTCTGCCCTAATGCAGGAAACGCGGCAGCCAATTTGCACACAGCAAGCTCCCACAAACAGCAATGTAATAATGCTCTGATAATCTGTTTCAATTATGTTGATTGAGGGATAAATATTGGCTAGGACACAGGGCAGAACTCCCCTGCTCTTCTACGAAATAGTGCCATGGGATCTTTTACGTCCATCTGAGGGGGCAGATGGGGCCTCGGTTTAACATCTCATCCAAAAGACAGCACCTCCAACAGTGCAGCACTCCCTCAGTATTGCACTGGGCGTGTCAGCCTGGATTTGTGTGCTTAAATCTCTGGAATGGCCCTTGAACCCACAACCTTCTGACTCAGAGGCGAAAGTGATACCCACTGAGCCACGGCTGACATAATTCAATGTGAGATTCAGTGCCAAACAGCTGCTCAAACTCCCAACTTCAGGGCACACAGAGAAACTATAATGGCCCTGTTATGAAGGATCAAATTATAAAACTGTCCAGTAGTTTTTGTACAGTGCTTAAAATGGCAACTGATAGTTTTCATTACAGAATGCTTTTTGTCTGAGTGCAAAACCAGAACTAGCTCAACCAAGTTAAGCTCCAACATATCTCACTCTCCTGAGCCAAACCTTTCCAGAATTCCAGGATTATCCTGAAAGGCAAAGGCAACCCACAGTCCCATGAGGAACTGCCTCTTCACAACCCTCTCACATCCCCTCAACTTACCTCCAACACCAAGAGCAAAGGGCCTATGGATTTCATCAACATTGCTACTTCAGTTGCCTCTGCCTCAGGTCCCTACTGATCCTGACCCACCACCCCCCAATCACTGTCCCAAATTCCCTAACAACTTGTAATTTCTCTCCCAAACTCATCTTTTCTACAAAACCGACCTCCTGCTCCCTCAATCATCTCACCAACTCCTAACTTTTTTGGCCTTCTCTTGGTTTAGAAACCATCCTTCACCCTTTCAAAACCACCATCACCTACCTCCCCTTCTCCAAAGCTCACCCATGACATTACCAAGATTACTTATTTCCACCTCCATAACATTGCAATGGGGGGAAAAAAAGAGGGAAAGTAGTGTAGACAATTTCCCTTAAAATATATAAGTATCTCGACTAAAGCATGATCTGAGGCAAATCATTCCATGCGCTCCAACAACCCAATGCATAAAGAAATGTCTCCTTACCTCTCTCCTCAGTCACTGACTCCATAAATAGAGGAAATAGTGCTTCCCTATTCACTATCAAAACCTTACATAGTTTTAAGAACCTCTTAAATGTTCTTAGTTGTATCTGCTCCAGTGGAAATAGTATCTGAAGACTCTGCTCGTAACTATAGTTTCCCATCCTTGGCATCATTCTGGTGAATGTACACTATAGATTTAACATCCTTTCTACAATGAGGCACCCAAAACTGCACATGGTACTTGAATTCTCAAGTGACTGATGAGTCCAATGCGGGACCTACAGTCTCTGTCATAGGTGGGGCAGACGGTGGTTGAAGGGGCCGGTGGGTGGGGTACTTGGGTTGACGTGCACTCCTTGCGCTTGCTCCCAGCGAAGAGACTCGAGGTGTTCGGCGCCTTCCCGGATGCTTCTCCTCCACTTTGTGCGGTCTTGGGCCAAGGATTCCCAGGCGTCAGTGGGGATGTTGCACTTTTTCCCCAAGGAAGCTTCGAGGGTGTCCTTTAAGCGTTTCCTCTACCCACCTGGGGCTCTCTTGTCGTGTCAGAGATCTGAGTAGAACGCTTATTTTGGGAGTCTTGTATAGGGCATGCAGACGATGTGACCCATCCATCGGAGCTGATCGAGCGTGGTCAAAGCTTCGATGCTGGGGATGTTGGCCTGAGCAAGAACACTGACGTTGGTGCGCCTATCCTGCCAATGGATTTGCAGGATCTTGCAGAAGCAGCATTGGTGGTACCTCTCCAGTGCTTTGAAGTGCCTGCTGTACATGGTCCATGTCTCCGAGGCATACAGCAGGGCGGGTATCACTGCTGCTCTGTAGACCATGAGCTTAGTGCCGGGTTCGAGGTCCTGGTCTTCAAACACTCTCTTCGTCAGGCGACCAAAGGCTGCACTGGCACACTGAAGGCGGTGTTGGACTTCGTCATCGACGTCTGCCCTTGTTGACGGTAGGCTTCCGAGGTATGGAAAGTGGTCCACGTTGTCCAAGGCCCTGTTGTGGATTTTGATAATTGGGGGGCAGTACAGTGTGGCGGGAGCAGGTTGGTAGAGGACCTTTGTCTTACGGATGTTTAGTGCAAGGCCTATACTCTCGTATGCTTCGGTGAAGGTGTTGACGATTGGTTGGAGTTCGACCTCCAAGTGAGCGCAGACGCAAGCGTCGTCTGCATACTGTAATTCGACGACAGAGGATGGGACGACCTTGGATCTGGACTGGAGGCGACGGAGGTTGAACAGTTTGCCGTTTGTTCTGTAAATTAGCTCCACTCCAGCGGGGAGCTTACTGAGGGCGAGATGGAGCATTGCCGCAAGGAAGATCGAGAAGAGCGTTGGTGCGATGACACAGCCTTGCTTGACCCTGGTCCGTACGTGAATTGGGTCTGTGGTGGAACCGTTGGTCAGGATCACGGCTTGCATGTCATCGTGAAGCAGGCGGAGGATGCCGACATACTTGAGGGCAGCCGAATTTGAGGACACTCCATAATCCCTCACGGTTGACAGTGTCAAAGGCCTTTGTGAGGTCAAAGAAGGCCATGTACAGCGGTTAGTGCTGTTCCCTGCATTTCTCTTGTAATTGACGTGCAGTGAAGATCATGTCCATTGTGCCCCTTAGTGGGCAGAATCCACATTGCGATTCTGGGAGGAGCTCTTCGACCACTGGGAGAAGGCGATTGAGGATTCTTGCGATGACTTTCCCTGTGGCAAACAGCAGGGAAACTCCTCTGTAATTACCGCAATCGGACTAGTCACCTCCTCGGTCTCTGTTCACCCACACCCTTCATTTCAACCAGCGCAAACTCCCATTCTTCATTTTGTTGCCCGTCTGTCTTCCTGAAATCTTTTACAGTTCTCCTATCTGTTTGCCAAACCACCTGCATTGCGACTTCAGCAAATTGAGATTGTGCTTCCTCTGCCTTGGTACAAATTATCTACATGTACAGAGAGCATCCATCCAGTCTCGGTCAAATCATCAAATTATGACCAATTGCATCCTTAAAGTTCATTAAGACGGCTCCAAAAACCCATTTCACTTAGGAACATAGGAACAGGAGTAGGCGCCATTTAGCCCCTCGAGCCTGTTCCGCCATTCAATGAGATTGTGGCTGATCTGTGACCCAACTCCAGATACCCACATTTGCCCCATATCCTTTAATAGCTTTGGTTAACAGAAATCTATCTTCTACAATCCTTTGCGTGTAGAGTTGTTTCCTAACTTCACTCCTGAAAGGCCTGGTTCTAATTTTTAGGCCAAGTCCCCTAGTCCTAGAATCCCCAACCAGCGGAAATAGTTTCTCTCTATCTACCCCATCAATTCCCAATATCTTGAAAACTTCCATCAAATCACCCCTTAATCTTCTAAATTCCAGGGAATACAACCCCAGTGTGTAATCTCTCCTCGTAATTTAACCCTCGGAGTCCAGGTATCATTCTGGTAAATCTACGCTGTACACTTGTAGGATTCGCAAAATTGAACTTTATATTATAAAGGGTCAAATGGCAGAAGAGGCCATGATTTTAAAGACTGTTTTAAAAGAAGCCTAGGAAAAAGGGGCATTCAAAATGGCCGCCAGACCCCGTGACCAACTTATTGGGACACTTTTAAATGGTTCCTGCAGTCCTCAGATAGCTTTGTGGATTCAGCCCACAGTAAGTTCTGGAAGCCGTTTGAGAACACGAAACCAGACACCCACATCTATATATATAAAAAGGATATGTCTCTCTGTCTGTCTGTCCGGCTATACAATCAAGTTATAGAGCGTACCTACACATATGTTATATCAAAAGAAAGCTCATCATTAGGGGACTCTTGTAGGCGTGTTTACTTTTTGGTCAGACAAATATTGTTCACACATTATACAAAAAACCTTCAAAATTCCACTCATTAGCATTGACTGACGTCAAGGTCGACCAATCCTGTGCCGTGATGATTGACCAATCCTACAGTTCAGTCACCTGATGGTTGACCAATCGGTCTCAGCTCAGGGATCTGGCAGCCATTGCCTCAAGCTAAAAACCCCATTGCCTCAACCCAAAAATTTGCTCATCGAGGTTAGTATCTTATTTTTTTTGAAAAAGATTTACCAAAAATGTTTTATAAGTACTTTAACTTTCATCTTTGAAGGTATTAAAAGTTAGAAATGTTTAGGTTAAAAAAGTGCAAAACGGGCCTAGGCTTCTCCAACTGCCGACAGCCCAAATCCAGTCCCAGGCTTCCGGCCCACACATCCACCAGGCCCAAAAAAGCCCTGGAAACTGCCGACAACCCAAATCCAGTCCCAGGCTCCCGGCCCACACATCGACCAGGCCCAAAAAAGCCCTCGCAATGCGGGGCTCCCCTGCTAGTATACATATAGATTGGATGCAGATCCAGTTAAGATCGGCCTGTAGATGAAGGCCATCTAAATGTTTAACCAGACAAAAGGGAATAGTTTCATATTCATGAGAAGAGCATCAAGGGCCCGTTAAGGACATCACCAGGACATTAAAAACAATGAAGGTCATTCCAGACCAGAGATGGCCCGTTACCGGCCATCCAAGAACAGTTTAAAATATAATCACTACCCCGTTGTGCTCCCAGCCCGCCAAAATTAAAACAAAAGACTAACCTGATTTGGCGCGAGATAAGGGCTTCTGATGAGAAGTATATCTGGGAACCCAGACGTAGAAAGGAGGCATCGTGGAAAACGGGAGGAAGCCATAAACGGAGCGGCCATCATCGGAGAGGAAGACGACGACGGTTCGAGCCGGCGTCCCGCCCCGGGGTAAAACATCGGGAGATCAACCAACCCCGGGCCGTTGACGAAACGAGAGGCCATCGGCTCGGAAGAAGAGGTAAGAAAAAACTGAAGAAATGATGGGGGCCAGCCCAAGGCTCCTCTGACCAGGGTCGAGCAAACGATCCCCGACCCCGCCGACATCCAGACCAGCCGGTGTCCAGCCGTCCCCGACCCCCACCTCAGGAGAGAGGTGTGGCGCAGTTCGCTGGTGCTCCAACAACCACGTGGAGACGGGACGCCTGAAAGGATCGAACGTAGACTTGTTTCAAAACCTTACACTTCCTAGTTGGATTGGTGAGCATGTTTCTGGCCCTTCATAATCAGATCTAGATAGGTTTAAGGGGGTGGACATTTAAGGGTATAACTAACATGAGTTGTTGTCCCTCGATGTTCCGTGTGTTTTCCCCATTTCATGATGATCTTTGTAGAGTATAATATGCCTGTATTTGCCTTAGTTAGTACTGTGTCGTTATGATTTATTTGTGTTTTCCCCTCCCATGTGCCTTCTTATTTGCTTGCATCTTGATTTGTTTTACATTATGCAATAAAATTCCATTTCATTTCACCAAACTTGGTCTATAAGAGTTTTCTCTACATTGTAGTTCCTGCCCCAAACTCCAGAGTACAGAATCTAAGGGGCGAGTGGGTCGAACCACTCACGGTTTTACTGTGCAAGAGAGAGAGGCCTCTAGAGAGAGAAACCTCTGCGATCTAAAACCCCTTACACACTCTCCAAGGCCAATATATCCTTCCTAAAGCGTAATGCCCTTATAACCCTTAAGGCTTTTCATGGATTTTTCACAGCATCAATTTGGGCTGGAATCAAACTACTTTTAATATCCTCTTTATTTTATGGCGCTGACTCCGACGACAGCACTAACATAAATGGTGCCATTTATACTTCTGGAGAGACAGACTCAGGAAGTAAGTTTTGTTCCCTGGCTCTAGGTAACAGTATTCATTACACTGCCCATAGTACAACTATGGCTCTTATGGCTCCCATCGCTAATGATCCTGCTTATGGCCATGGATGGGTGGGGGGAATATTCCACACATGCACTACTGAACGTTTCTACAAACTGGCAGAACGCGGTCTTGTCAGTCAGCTGCTTGCAACAGAAGTCAGTCAACTGCAGGACCGCAATTTACTAGGGCAGGTTTGGCGTTAATGCAATTGTCAAAGGAATGTTGGGTGGTTGGACCGTTGTTCTAGGCACTAAAGTGAGGGGATTTCTTTTGGGTTGTGCTTGGTTTGGACAGGCTGCACACGGTGTGGATGGGGGAAACTTTGCCAAATTAGGATTCGTAGGAAGTGTTTTAGTTCGAAAAATCTGCAAGCTGTATGATGGTAAAACTCTTGGACTCCGCTTCCAACAGTGAGCAAGGTCCACAGCAAGAATGGTAATTACTAGCACAACTATCAACTTACACATCAGCAGCTGTTCCACTGATGCTGAATGCTGTCTACCATTTAAACAAGTTGGGTTTTAGTGTGGCAACGATGGTGAGCCACCGTCTTGAATTGCTGAAATCACTACAATAGTGTAAGGTGGCAACTGCAAGATTTTGACTCAGCAACGATGGGGGAACAGTGACATATAAGAGAGCTCCTAGCCAGAATGACTACTGACTTGGAGCAGGCTAGGCTCCCGCAACTTTGCTGCTGCCCCTTATCCGTTACAGTGGTAACGCAGACAGGTCTGGGAGGTACTTTCAAAGTAAAATTGGTGAGTTGCTGTTGTGCCTCCTGTAAACTGTACATATTGCAGCCAGTGAGGCAGTGGTGGAGGGGATGGATATTAAGTCCAGTGACAGAGGCAACAATCAAGCATGGTCTTGGATGGTCAAGCTTCCTGAGTGGTGCTGTTGCTATATCCATCCAGCAAGTGATGAGGATTGCATCACACTACAGACTTGAGCCTAGTAGATGTTGAAGAGGCTTCAAAGGGTCAGGAGGTGAGCCAGAGTACCCAGCCTCTGCTGTGCTACAGTGCTGGTCGAGTTATAGCTAGTCATTGGCGATCTGCCCACGCCAAGATATTGATGATTTGACAGTGCTGTTTAAGATCAGAGAGGTAGTTGGGCTTTTTCTTGTTGGAGATGGTTATTACTAGCACTTGTGTGGCATAAGTATTACCTACCACTAGTCAACACATGTGTGGATGTCAGCCAGATTCTGCTACAGGCCACCATGGATTAATTGGGAAAGGAGCTGAGCATTGTGGAATCAACAGCAAGCGGCTCCATTCCTAACTCTATGATGGAAGGAAGTCTATTGATGAAGCAGCTGAAAACAACTGGGATGAGGACTGCCCGGAGGAATTCCTGCAGCAATGACTAGCTCCAACAACCACAACCAATGTTCCCTCTAATTTTTTTTTTGTACTGAGCGGGCCACAAACTCCTTCGCGCGCGACCTTTTCGTCTGTGGGTAAATTTTACAACACCACCACCACCACTTACAACAACGATGACAGCAACAGCAACCACTTAAAAGTATATATACAGTAATGCCATGTTGCCACCCCACCGTCTCAAATCAGGAGACAATCAGGCAAGGTTCTATACAAGTTTAACATAACTTCTCTGCTTTTGAATTCTATTCCTCTAGGAATTAACCAGTGCTTTATTTGCACTTTTATGGCTTTTTTAACCTGCGTTGCTACTTTTAATGATTTGTGAATCTATGCCCCTCGATCCCTTTGCACCTCTACCCCATTTAGACTCTAATTTCCAAAGAGTAGGTAGCCTCCTTATTCCTCCTACCAAAAGGCACCACCTCACACTTATCTATATTGAAATTCATTTGTCATTTACATGCCCATTCTGCAAGTTTGTTCACGGTAGAATTAATTAAAAGCTGGTGGTTTGTCATGTACAAACTCTATTTAAAAAAATTACTTGTCAGAAATGACTGGGATATAAAAGAACTGAATAATAATACATTAACACTTCAGAAACGTCACTCAGTTACACGGTTATGCGTCGACAAACAATCCAGAAGCCCGAGGTGAGCCTAAAGAGGCTCATCTATTCGTGCAATTTGTATTAATTTTAAAGTTTTCAACGTATTAGCCCATCCCTCATGTCACTATAGCAACGGCTGCACAAGCAGCGGCTTTCCTATGGCGCTGACGTGCTGTACGTCCACATAAGTCATTAGAATATTGATCACAATGCAACCAGACAACCAAATATAAAGGGCTGTCATTCTTTAGTTCCCAGTATTAAAAAGAACTGAACAGGAACGGGGATCCATATTTTCAACTTCAATCACTTCCATTAATAAACGTTGTCTTCTTGAACCAGCACACCCCCCATGTAATATGTCAGAAATGCAGCACTTATTTACAAGTGGAGAAAAACACGTACACAATTTGCATCACCGAGTTGAAAACATAAAGCAGGAAGAGTTATGATTTAACAGAAATTTCTGGACAGAAGAACCAATCAGATTGACTTGGAAATGTTTACTAATAAGTTGACGTAAAGATGTTGGCCCAGAAATTCGGGTCGGGGGCTTCCCGCGGGTGCAAGCCCCCGACCTGCACTTAACTTGCGCGCCGGCCGTTGAGCTGTGGGCCCGCGTGGAATTCCGATCCTGGGCCTCCTCCCAACTGTTGGCGCGCAGTGCTTGCGTATCCCAGGGGCGCAGTTAGTTCGATGAGGCCCCTGGGATCACGTGGGCCATGGGGAGCCAATCGGAGCAGGGAATGCTCCATTCATAAGATTGACAGGAAGAGCTGTCAAAACTTATAAATACTACAGGCCCCAAAACATCACTAAATCTTCAAATAATTTTTTTCTTTTTAAATCACATTTTTTAAATAAACTATAAATTACATGAAATAACTTTTAAACAATAATTTAAATTTTTGAAATTTTTTTTTTTTTATTTTCTAACAGGGCTAAAAATAAACTTACCTTGCTTTAAAGAATTTAAAAATAATAAACCTGTGGAAAAAATGTTTTTTATATGTGTAAATTCTGCAGACTTACCCTCCCGAGAAAACCTGTAAAAAAAAAACCTAAGTTCGATGCGCACGTGCAGCCTCTCCCGCGCACGCGTTCGAACTCTGAACCCCTTCGTTCAGGGGAACGGAAGTGCCGGTTTCCCATGCATGCGCAGTGCATGCAGGAAACCGGCACTTCCATTGGGCCTACGGGTGAGTACCCAGTGCGTACTCACCCGTGGAGACCCGAATTTCTGGGCCGTTAATTTGCGAATTTCACTTCTAATGTTTTTCTCTCAAACATTCTCCACAATATTAATCCCTGTCCTGATAAAGTGTTGAATTATTTTAGGTACTTCGCAATAGTGGGAAACAAACTTCATTGTATTCTCAATTTTTAATCTCCTATTTCAAACATTTATACCAAATTGAAATTGTACATTCTCAATAAACAAATAGTGGTTTCTTCTAAAGTAGCTTCCTGCAATTTTATACATTACAGTACATAACTCTTGTTTCTATTAACACTCCACTAAACATTTAAGAGGAAATCTATATTTATATTATCCCTGGGATTTGTTAGGACTATAGAACAGAAAATAAAATGGTTTGTGTTTGACTCCTTTTTTGGTTCTCTTCCTAAGTGTCTGAAAGATATATTTTTAAAAAGTCAATAAAAAATATGTAACTCCTACAAATCCTCCCCTACTCTCCCCCTCGCTAAACAGCATGGTTGCGTGTTTGTGTAAAGCTCCTCACTTCAGTCGATCGTTCAAAATCAAATATGGATAAATTTCAATTTTAAAACGTTTTAAGCATTTCAGCGCCTCTTTAAAAGCATTTGGACTTCAAGACCTGGTTACAACTTGTTTAGATGAGGGGAAAATTGATTTTTGCTTGTTTCTTCCAAAATCATATTTGAAATTGGTTGGGGGGGGGGGGGGGGGAGAATGAGAATATTTTTAACATTCATTTTTTTATAGAAGAACATAAGACATAGGAGCAGGAGTAAGTAATTTGGCCCCGCAATCCAGCCATTCAATAAGATCATGGCTGATCTGGTCTTGACCTCAACTCCACTTCCCTGCTCCCCATAACCTTTGACTCCTTAGCATTCAAAAATCTGTATCTCCACCTTAAATATATTCAATGACCCAGCCTCCACAGCTTTCTGGGGAAGAGAATTCCAAAGATTCATGACCGAGAAGAAATTCCTCCTCATTTCCATTTTAAATGGGTGCCCCCTTATTCTGAAATTATGCCCCCTAGTTCTAGATTCCCCCACGAGGGGAAACATCCTCTCTGCATCTACCCTGTCAAGCCGCTTCAGAAACATATGTTTCAATAAGCTCCTCTCTCATTCTTCTAAACTCCAATGAGTATAGGCCCAATCTGCTCAACCTTTCTTCATAAGACAACCCCTTCATCTCCGGAATGAACCTCGTGAACCTTCTCTGAACTGCCTCCAATGCAAGTACATCCTTCCTTAAATAAGGAGACCAAAACTGTACACAGTACTCCAGGTGTGGTCTCACCAACGGCCTGTACAGTTGGAACAGGACTTCCCTACTTTTATACTCCATTCAATAAAGGCCAACACTCCATTTGTCTTCCTAATTACTTGCTGTACCTGCATGCTAACTTTTTGCGATTCATGTACAAGGAACCCCAGATCCCTCTGTACTTCAGCATTTTGCAATCACTCCCCATTTAAATAATAATTTGCTTTTTTATTTTTCCTACCAAAGTGGATAACCTCGCATATTCCCACATTATACTCCATCTGCCAGATTCCTGCCCATTCACTTAGCCTATCTATATCCCTTTGGAGATTCTTTGTGTCCTTCACACAATTTGCTTTCCCACCTATCTTTGTATCATCAGCAAATTTGGCTACATTACACTCGGTCCCTTCATCCAAGTCATTAATATAGATTGCAAATAGTTGAGGCCCCAGCACTGATCCCTGCAGCACCCCACTAGTTACAGTTTGCCAACCTGAAAATGACCCATTTATCCCTACTCTCTTTTCTGTTAGTTAGCCAATCCTCTATCCATGCTAATATATTACTCCCAACCCCGTGAGCTTTTATCTTGTGTCGTAACCTTTTATGTGGCACCTTATCGAATCCCTTCTGGAAATCCAAATACTACGACATCTACTAGCTCCCCTTTATCCACCCTGCTCGTTACATCCTCAAAGAACTCTTGCAAATGTCAAAATGATTTCCCTTTCATAAAACCATGCTGACTCTGCTTGACTATATTATGATTTTCTAAATGTCCTACTACCACTTCCTTAATGATGGACTCCATTTTCCCAATGACAGGTGTTAGGCTAACTGGTTAATAGTTGTCTGGTTTCTGTCTCCTTTTCTTAAATAGGGTCGTTACATTTGCGGTTTTACAGTCCGCTGGGACCTCTCCAGAATCCAGGGAATTTTGGTAGATTACAACCAATGCACCCACTATCTCTGCAGCCACCTCTTTTAAGACTCTAGGATGCAGGCCATCGGGTCCAGGGGACTTGTCCACCTTTAGTCCCATTAGTTTGCCTGGTACTTTCTCTCTAGCGATAGTTTTAAGTTCCCCCCCCCACCCCAATTGCCCCTTGATCATCCATTATTGGGATGCTTTTAGTGTCTTCTACCGTGACAACCGATACAAAATATTGTTCAAAGTCTCTGCCATTTCCCTGTTTCCCATTATTAATTCGCCAGACTCTTCCTCTAGGGGAACATTTACTTTAGCTACTCTCTTCCTTTTTATATACCTGTAGAAGCTCTTACTGTCTGTTTTTATATTTCTTGCTATCTTCTCTATCATTTTTTTTAGTCGTCCTTTGCTGGTTTTTAAAAATTTCCCCAATCCTCTGGCCTTCCACTATTCTTCGCAACATTGTCGGCTTTTGTTTTCAATTTGATACCATCCTTTACTTCCTTAGTTAGCCATGGATGGTTCATCCTTCTCTTAAGAGTCTTTCTTTCTCTCTGGAATATATCTTTGCTGAGAGTTATGATGTATCTCCTTAAGTGTTTGCCACTGCTTTTATATAGTCTTACCCTGTAATATATTTTCTCAGTCCACTTTAACTAAGTCTGCCTTCATACCTTTGTAATTACCTTTATTTAAGTTCAGGACACTAGTTTGAGACCTAGCTTTCTCACCCTCAAACTGAATTTGAAATTCGACCATGCTATGATCACTCTTCCCAAGAGGATCCTTCACTTCGAGATTATTAATTAATCCAGCCTTGTTACACATTACCAGATCTAAAACAGTCTTCTCCCTGGTTGGGTCCACAACATATTGTTCCAAGAAACCATCCCGCACACACTCCAAGAACTCTTCTTCAAGTCTACCTTTGCCAGTTTGCTTTGTCTAATCAATATGAAGATTAAAATCTCCCATGATTATAGCTGTACCTTTCTTACAAGCCTCTATTTCTTGATTTATATTCTGTCCTACAGTGTGGCTACTGTTTGGGGGCCTGTAGACCACTCCCACCAGTGACTTCTTGCTCTTATTATTTCTTATCTCCACCCAAACTGATTCTACGTCTTGATCTTCTAGACCAATATCATTTCTCATTACTGCACTGGTCTCATCCCTATTATCAGAGCTACACCACCTCCTTTTCCTTTCTGCCTTACGAAATGGCAAATGCCCCTGAATATTCAGTTCCCAGCCTTGGTCACCTTGCAACCACATCTCTGTAATGGCTATCAGATCATACCCATTTATTTCTATTTGTGCTGTCAACTCATCTATCATTACGAATGCTGCGTGCGTTCAGATAGAGAGCTTTTTATGAAAAGTTCATTAAAAATCTTTAAATGTTTTCAAGTCTCGTTGCAGCTCTGACCGAAGTTGCTCAAAGTTTCTCTTTCCCTCTTCAACACTGTTGTTAAACATACAACAAAAAGATATAAACTCTAATTCCAAACAGAGCAGAAATAAGAAAGTGAATAAAGTGGTTAAACTCCCCAATCCTAAGGCGGCAATGAGGTTATCTATCCCCAGCCTTGGAGATGAGTTGGGGTCAGTTTTGGAGAAGTTGTTTCCTCTTTTTCTGCTGCCATTCCCTCCATCTCCCTCAGACTCAGGTACAAACGAGGGCACAAAATTTTTCCCTTCTCTCATATCGTGATTTAAATAATACTGATAAACTCTTTCAAAAAGGGGACAACACCTGGCAAAACTGAACTGGAACTTATCGTGGGACATTCAACATTACGTTCCGTATTTTTTCCCCGACTTTAAACAATTTTCTAAATGTTAAAAATTTTTCTCTTAATTTTTGTTTTACCGCGGACCTAAAAATTGTTTACTTTAGCCTCCTTCCAGCGGCCATTGTACATGTGCTGTGCCTCCACCTGTGTTGTTCCAAAGTGCAGCCACCACTCAATCCCCGGGAACAGACAAGCGTCTCTCCACAGAAAAAAAGAATCCTGAGACAATGCTTGCCGAGTTCCAGGGCTCTGTATCTTAGCAAATGCTCTGAGGTCACAAACGACACTCTGTGAGGATTCCCGGGCCAGCGTATTAGGCCCCCGCCCCCCGCGGCCTTTGAATTTAAGTGTGCAGGACCTTACAGATCGCTGTGCGGTTGCGCACCTTACAGGGAACAGTGCCTCAACCCTCCAGGATCTCTGCACTCCTCCAATTCGGGCCTCTTGCGCATTCCCAATTTTAATTGCTCCACCATTGACGGTTATGCCTTCAGATAGCCACACATTCACTCTACCATCCAATACAAGAGGCAAGCTTTGTTGCCCCCAGGCGGTTTGAATTATTCAGCACACAGATGTGCTAATTGGGTTGGTCTGTAGAAAGTGCTAATTGGGTTGGTCTGTAGAAAGTGAGGTGCCTCAACATTTCTAAAAATATAAAACCTGATGTCAAAATTCTGATTTTCACAGGCCCCCGGAACCGTGGCGCCAAAGGAGAAGGAGTGACACGCTGCCCTCATCACCAAGGGAACCGACTGAGCAGTTGCGGGGCCCAGGGTCTCCAAGGTGAACTATATGAAATAATAAGTGGATCCGGCGCAGATAGGGTCCAAACCTGCACAATGAGTTAGGATTTCCAATCCAACACCTTTATCACTCGGCCACCACAGCTGCTGCCTGCAGCACGTGGTGCTTCACACAAGGCGACCCCTATTGACCTCAGTTTTGCTGGAGCTCCTTGGTGCCACACTCATTCAAATGTTGCCTTGATGTCAAGGGCGGTTACTGTCACCTCTCCTCTGGCATTCAACTCTTGCGTCCATGCCTGAATCAAGACTGTGATGTGATCTGCAGCTGAGTGGTTCTGGTAGAAACCAATATTGTGAAACATGGCTAGCTTTCAGGAAATTTTGTACCTTGCAAACTTAAAATGCTTAATCATAATTATTTGTTCAGTAGTGCCATGACCTACACTGTACTGTTAGATTCTGAGAGACCTGGGACTGTCGCTGTGCTCGCAAAGAGTCTTCCATATGTTACCTCTGCCTATTTCCCACCAGAACTTTTGTGGACCAACCAATCTAAATTTATGAAAGATGTTTGGAGAGTTTCTCCAATAGCCTAGTGTGTAAATGTAACACCCACTGTACCAATGAGCCACACAGACTAGAAGAAGCTTCAATTCTCAGTTTGTGTTGTCACCTAGAATGCAGTTGGGTGCTACAAACTGGCCTAGGCTGGGAAGATGCAAGAAAAAGAAATGTCGGCCAGGGTTCACACTCGTGACCATTGTTGGTTGGAAAGGGTTTGGTGGAAGACTTGGCTGCAATATCCTCTGTAGAAATATAGTCTTCCAAATCATGCTTATGCTGCCTTTACAAGGGACCTCAATTTGGTCCTCAACAAGCTAATGCCAAAGCCTTGCAAAACTACAGGTTCCATGAACTTAATTTTGTTTCCCTCAAGACATTCACCTTACTTGTCCTCGTCTCAGATTGAAGCTAATAATTGCACGTCACAGAATCATAGAAATTTACAGCAGAGGGAGGCCATTCGGCCCATCGTGTCTGTGCCGGTCGAAAAAGAGCTATCCAGCCTATTCTCACTTTCCAGCTCTTGGCTCATAGCCCTGTAGGCTACAGCACTTTTTAAAATGTGATGAGGGTCTCTGCCTCTACCACCCTTTCAGGCAGTGCGTTCTAGACCCCCACCACCATCCTACGGAAAAATTTCTCCTCAACTCCCCTCTAATCATTCTACCAATTACTTTAAATTTATGCCCCCTGGTTATTGACCCCTCGCTAAGGGAAACCGGTCCTTCCTATCCACTCTATCTAGGCCCCTCATAATTTTATCTTCAGCCAGAAGTGCCGAGTGGATGAACCATCTCGGCCTCCTCCCGAGGTCCCCAGCATCACAGATGCCAGTCATCAGCCCATTCAATTCACTCCACGTGATGTCAAGAAACGGCTGAAGACACTGGATACTGCAAAGGCTATGGGCCCTGACAACATTCCGGCAATAGTACTGAAGACTTGTGCTCCAGAACTAGCTGCGCCCCTAGCCAAGCTGTTCCAGTACAGCTACAACACTGGCATCTACCCGGCAATGTGGAAAATTGCCCAAGTATGTCCTGTCTACAAAAAGCAGGACAAATCCGACCCGGCCAATTACCATCCCATCAGTCTACTCTCAATCATCAGCAAAGTGATGGAAGGTGTCGTCGACAGTGCTATCAAGCAGCACTTACTCAGCAATAACCTGCTAACTGACGCCCAGTTTGGGTTCCGCCAGGGCCACTCAGCTCCTGACCTCATTACAACCTTGGTCCAAACATGGACAAAAGAGCTGAACTCAAGAGGTGAGGTGAGAGTGACTGCCCTTGACATCAAGGCAGCATTTAATCGAGTGTGGCATCAAGGAGCCCTAGCAAAACTGAAGTCAATGGGAATCAAGGGGAAAACTCTCCATTGGTTGGAATCATACCTAGCACAAAGGAAGTTGGCTGTGGTTGTTGGAGGTCATTCATCTCAATCACATGACATCACTGCAGGAGTTCCTCAGGGCAGTGTCCTAGGCCCAACCATCTTCAGCTGTTTCATCAATGACCTTCCCTCCATCATAAGGTCAGAAGTGGGGATGTTCGCTGATGATTGCACACTGTTCATCACCATTCGAGACTCGTCAGATACTGACGCAGTCCGTGTCCATATGCAGCAAGACCTGGACAACATTCAGACTTGGACTGACAAGTGGCAAGTAACATTCGCACCACACAAGTGCCAGGCAATGACCATCTCCAACAAGCGAGACTCTAACCATCTCCCCTTAACATTCAATGGCATTACCATTGCTGAATCCCCCACTATCAACATCCTGGGGGTTACCATTGATCAGAAACTGAACTGGACCAGCCATATAAATACTGTGGCTACAAGAGCAGGCCAGAGGCTGGGAATTCTGCGGCGAGTGTCTCACCTCCTGACTCCCCAAAGCCTTTCCACCATCTACAAGGCACAAGTCAGGAGTGTGATGGAATACTCTCCACTTGCCTGGATGAGTGCAGCTCCAACAACACTCAAGAAGCTCGACACCATTCAGGATAAAGCAGCCCGCTTGATTGGCACTCCATCCACCACCTTCAATATTCACTCCCTCCACCACCGGCACACTGTGGCTGCAGTGTGTACCATCTACAAGATGCACTGCAGCAACTCGCCAAAGCTCCTTCAACAGCACCTTCCAAACCCGCGACCTCTGCCACTTAGAAGGACAAGGGCAGCAGACGCATGGGAACATCGCCACCTACAAGTTCCCCTCCAAGCCACACATCACCCTGACTTGGACCTGTATCGCCGTTCCTTCACTGTCGCTGGGCCAAAATCCTGGAACTCCCTTCCTAACAGCATCGTGGGTGTACCTACACCATATGGACTGCAGCGGTTCAAGGCGGCGGCTCACCACCATCTTCTCAAGGGAAATTAGGGATGGGCACTAAATGCAGGCCTAGCCAGCGACGCCCACATCCCATCAATGAATAAAAAAATTTAAAAAAATTAAATATCCCCTCAGCCTCCTCCCCTGTTACATACATAATATCTTGATAGGGCAGTTCAGAACCCCCAATGTTCCTTTCTCCCAAAATTCTCAAATTTGCTCAGTCAGGAAATCACTCAGCAGCTCAGAGATCATTCACCTGGTTAATCCACAAAGTGTACTTGCCTTTAGTATGCACCTAGAGTAGTGTAGTGGTTATGTTACTGGACTAGTAATCCAGAGAATGCAAGTTAAAATCCCATCATGGCAGTAAAATAAAAATCTGGAAATAAAGAGTGACCATGAAGCTGTCAACTTGTCATCAAAACCTAACTAGTTTACTAATGTCCCTTAGGGAAGGAAACCTGCCATCCTTACCCAGTTTGGCCTATTACTGACAACAGATCCACACCAACGTGACTGATTCTTAACTACCCTCTAGTGGCCTAGCAAGCCACTCAGTTGAATCAAACCGCTACAAAGCAAAAGAAGAATCAAATAGGACAGACCATCCAGCTTCGACCTAGGCATCGAATCTGCACACCCAGCCCAGTCAACCCTGCGTCCTCTTCACTAACATCTGGAGACTGGTGCCAAAGTTGGGAGAGCTGTCCCAAGACTAGTCAAGCCTGACATAGGTATTGATTCTGTGAGTATGACTAATATCCCATACTACCTGAGCCACGTGCAAATTGGCATAGGGACAAACAGAATCGAAGTTTAAATGCGTGCTGAAAATGTGATGTGGGAGGCAGGGGTTTCAATTCGTGGGGCACTGGCACCAGTACTGGGGAAAGAGGGAGCTGTTCCATTGGGACGGACTCCACTTAAACTGGGCTGGGACCAGTGTCCTGGCAAATCAAATAACTAGGGTGGTAGGTAGGGAAGGAGGTTTCAGGGAATGGTAAATCTATAAGTCAGAAGAGAAAAGTCAAGGCTGTAGAGCAAAGTAGCGATTCGGGTAAAATCAAGCAGATTGTGTTAGGAAGGGACAGAGTTCAACAATGGTAATAGGACATTAGCAACTCAGGCTACATCAGGGAAAAATAGTAAAGACTTAAAATTAAAGGCGCTATAACTGAATGCACGAAGCATTCATAACAAGATAGATGAATTAATGGAACAAATGTTAAATGGGTTTGATCTAGTAGCCATTACTGAGGTGTCGTTGCAGGGTGACCAAGGTTAGGAACGAAAGATTCCAGGGAAGATAGGCAAAATGGAAAGGAGAGGTGGGGTAGCCCTGATAATAAAGGATGAGATAAAGGCAGTAGTGAGAAAAGATCTTAGCCCAGAAAATCAGGACGTAAAATCAGTATGGGTGGAGCTAAGAAATAACAAAGGGCAGAAAACAATGGTGGGAGTAGTTTATAGGACCCCCTAACAGTAATCATATTGTTGGACAGAGTATAAATCAGGAAATTAGAGGAGCATGTAACAAGGGTAATGCAATAATTGTGGGGAACTTTAATCTTCATATAAGCAAAAGTAGCTTGGAGAACAAGTTCATGGAATGCATTTGAGACAGTTTTCTAGAACAATATGTTGAGGAACCAACAGGCTATCTTAGATCTAGTATTGTGTAATCTTATAGCAAAGGATCCTATGGGGAAGAGTGATCATAATATGATAGAATTTCATATTAAGTTTGAGTAATGTGGTTAAGTTCGAAACTAGGGTTTTAAATTTAAACAAAGCCAAATACGGAGGTATGAGGGGCGAGTCTGATGAGGTAAATTGGGAAATAAGATTAAAAGATATGAGGGTAGATAAGCAATGAGGGTAGATAAGCAATGGCAAATATTTAAAGAAATGATTCATAATTCTCAATGAATATACATTTCCCTTAAGGAATACAAATACCACTGGAAAAGTGGTACAACCATGGTTAACTAGAGAACTTACGGATAATATTAGATTAAAAGAGGCTTACAATGTTGCCAAAAAGAGTAATAAGCCTGAGGGTTGGGAGGGTTTTAAAAATTAGCAAAGGATCACCAAGCAATTGATAGAGGGAAAAAATAGAACGAGAGTAAACTAGCAAGAAATATAAAAACAGATTGCAAGATATTTTACAAGTTCATATAAAGGAAGAAGAGATTTGCGAAAGTAAACGTGGGTCCCTTAGAGGCAGAGACAGGAGAAATTATAATGGGGAATAAGGAAATGGCAGAGACGTTAAACAAATATTTTATGTCGGTCTTCACAGTAGAAAACAAAGAACACACCAGAAACAGTGGGGAACCAAAGGTCTAATAAGAGTGAGGAACTTAATTAATATTAGTAAAGAAAAAGTACTGGAGAAATTTGGGTGCTTGTACATGAATCACAGAAAGTTAACATGCAGGTACAGCAAGCAATTGGGAAAGCAGATGGTGTGTTAGCCTTTATTACAAGGGGGTTGCAGTACAAGAGTAAGGAGGCCTTGCTGCAATTATATAGGACTTTGGTGAGACCATACCTAGAGTACTGTGTACAGTTTTGGTGGTCTTACTCAAGGATATACTTGCCTTATAGGGTTGCAATGAAGGTTCACTAGATTGATTCCTGGGATGAGAGGGCTGTCCTGTAAGGAGAGATTGTGCAGAATGGGCCTATATTCTCTGCAGTTTAGTAGACAGAGGTGATCTCACTGAAATGTATAAAATTATTAGAGGGCTTGACAGGGTAGATGCCGAGAGGTTGCTTCCCCCGAGAGTCTAGAACTAGGGGTCATAGTTTCAGGATAAGGGGTCAGCTATTTAGGACTGAGATGGAGAGATTTCTTCACTCAGAGGATTGTGAATCTTTGGAATTATCTACACTAGAGGGCTATGGATGCTCAGTTGAGTATTTTCAAGACAGAGATCAATAGATTTTTGGACACTAAGGGAATCAAGGGATATGGGGATGGGGCGGGAAAATTGATGTAGACGTTCAGCCATAATCTTATTGAGTGGCCTGAGCAGGCTCGAGGGGCCGTATGACCTACTCCTGTTTCTAACTCTTAATTTCTTTTGAATGCTTTGTATATTCACAAGCATACTGCTAAATGTTGATTCCAATTTCTGAAGGTTTTTCCACCCTAATTTTCTAGAATCATAGAAAGTTACAGCACAGGAGGCCATTTTGGCCCATCGTGTCCACGCCAGCCAACCTAATCCCACTTCCCAGCTCTTCGTCCGTAGCCCTGCAGGTTAGAGCATCCCAAGCGCACATCCAAGTACTTTTTAAATGTGGTTAGGGCTCCTGCCTCTACCACCCTTTCAGGCAGTGAGTTTCAGACCCCCACAACCCTCTGGGTGAATACATTTCCCCTCAAATCCCCTCTAAACCTTCCACCAATACTTTAAATCTGTGCCCCCTGGTTTTTGACCCCTCTGCTAAGGGAAATAGGTCCTTTCTATCCACTTTATCTATGCCCCTCATAATTTTATACACCTCAATAAGGTCTGCCCTCAGCCTCCTCTGCTCCAAGGAAAACAGATCCAGCTTATCCAGTCTTTCCTCATAGCTAAGATTCCCTACTCCCGGCAACATCCTTGCAAATCTCCTCTGTACCCTCTCTAGTGCAATCACATCTTTCCTGTAATGTGGTGACCAGAACTGCACACAGTACTCTAGCTGAGGCATAACTAGTGTTCAATACAGTTGAAGCATAACCCCCCCCCCGCTCTTGTATTCTATGCCACGGCTAATAAAGGCAAGCATTCCGTAAGCCTTCTTAACCACCTTATCTACCTGGCCTCTTGAACTTTCTGGTATCTCTTGTCCCTTCTAGTGCTGTTATCTTTCAGTACCTCAAAGCTTCTTTTTCCTTTTCTTCTCCAGTAATATTTTCTCGTTTTATTTCAGCTAAGCAGCCCACTTCTGTTCCAACAGATTTGTTAATCTCTATAAACCTAGACTTTCCCTGCCCTCCCGCCATATTATTTTAAATATTCCCCCACTGCTCTATTTACACTCCCCACAAGGAGAACGGTGCCGCTTTAGCTCAGCTGAAGGCCTTTGCTCAGTATAGCCTTCCCTTGTTCCAGAACTCATTAACATCCCAAGAATCTGAACCCTCCCTCCAGCAACTATTCTGCAAGTGCAGTTTACACTTGAGTAGAACTGCGGGAGCAAGTGAAGTTTAGAGTAGAACTGCGGGAGCAAGTGAAGTTTAGAGTAGAACTGCGGGAGCAAGTGAAGTTTAGAGTAGAACTGCGGGAGCAAGTGAAGTTTAGAGTAGAACTTCAGAGTTTCAGGAGCTAGGATAAAGATAAAGATAGAGATAATGAGAGATAAAAACAGCAGCAAAATTAGAAACATCCCAAAAATTGCAGGGACTAGTTTGACGAAGCAGCTGTTAAGTTGTATATGTACGTCTATGTCAATAGTGTAACTAAGAAGGTTGGTGATGTAAGATTCGAAATTTTCAGGAATTCAATCACGCAACAAAACAGGGTTGATAAGACAGTTTATTGACCAAGAGAAAGCTTGTACAGAAAAACCTTTGACAAAAAGGGGCATACAAAATGGCCACCGGACCTCGTGATCAGTTTCTGGGACCATTTGATTTCTGTTACTGCAAGCCAGACAGGCTTGTGGATTGAGGACAGTAAGCCCGCGAAAGCCAGTATCGGGAAACCGAAACTCAGGGAACTGAGCATACATATTAATTGGATTCTAAGTACAAGACAGTTTCAGGTAACAGGATGGGGCCCATCAAGAAATGGGCGGACAATTGAATGAACACTTAAACCCATTTACTGTACAAAGGAAAGACCGTTTAACAGCCATCAAGGGCAATCTCCAGACCGATCAATATGCAAACCGAGTTACGGTGACAAAGTAAAAGACATTATCGGCCAGGAAGGCCAGTTAAGCTATCACCGGCTCCCGTTACAAGACAAAGCGCCCCTGCAGAGATTTCTGCCCGCCAAAAATATTACAAAGACAGGGCTACGATCTGGCGGGAGATAAGACTGTCCCAAAAGGGTATAACTATGGATTTGAAAAGTCCATCAGGGCGATTTTCGTAAGTACACACACTGGGCGCTACGCTTCACTTCGGAAGGCTTAACGCTTCAGAATTTCATCAGGACGCTTCGCTTCTTCTACGATTCTACGCTTCGCTTCGGGAACTCGCTTCTTCTACCTCGGCAGCTTCGGAATTCGACCAGGACGTTTTCAGGACATGGTCGGTGTTCAGCCAGGCAAGGCTCGGTGACAACGGGAAGACGACGAGGGTGGCCCGGGTACTGTTGTCGGGAGATCATCGACGACCCAGGCCGAAGGAGAAGACACCCTCTGGAAAATCGCCGAGCCAGGCGGGAGCGAGAAATAAAAGGACACTCCGGGCCTAGCCAGTCAGGGCCTCGACATACCATTCGGCCAGAAACTTTCGGACTCCCCCATGTGCATCCAGTTATTTCAACGGATTCAGTCATGACGAGCGCTCATCGAGGCTGTGTCCACTGCCTCATCGCCTGAGAGAGAAAAACAAGCTGCGCCAGAAGTTTCCAAATCCACGTGATGACGGAAAGCTGTGCCAAAAGGCTGCGAACCCCCTCTTTTGCGAATCTGAAAGTGGTGAGCATGATTCCAAGTTCCTCAAGTCGAAACTTAGTCTAGGTCTAGGGGAGGGGGTAAGGGTAATCGTAATGTGTTTCCCCTTTTTTTCGATGTGCCGTGTGTTCCCCATTTCCATAGAGTTAAGTTTATAGATATGTGCATGCTTGTAGTTACTCTAATTTGTGCTTATGACATGTATTTCTTAATGCTGCAAACTGTTTAATAATAAAAGCATCCATTTCGTGCTATTCAACCTGGTCTATTGAGTCTTTCTCTGCACTACAGTTCCCTGCACCTAAGTCCAAAGTCTAGAACCGTAGGGGAGAGTGGGTCGAACCACTCAAGGGTAATTATTGCACGAAGCCTGGTAGGAGACCAGAACGAGCAAGAGAAACCCCCTACAGTGATCAATATGTCTCCAGTCCAACAAGGAAGGAAGCAGTGTTGGATTTGGTTCTGGTAAATAAAGTAGGGCAAGCGGAGTGGGTTACAGTAGCAGATTATCTAGTTAACAGTGACCACAACATAATTCAGTTTAGAGTAATTATGGAAAGAGTTCAGAAAATATCAAAGGTAAAAATGCTCAACTGGGCAAGAGCTGATTTCAGTGATTTAAGGAGCCTCGCACAGGTAGATTGGAAAAGGCGATTGCAGGGTAAAGCACTAACGGAGCAATGGAAGGAATTCAGGGAAGAGCTAGTTCAGGTACAAACTAGGCACATTCCTTTGAAAGGAAAAGGTAGAGCATTCAAAGCTAATGTGCCCTGAATGACAAAGGAAGTAAAAGTTAAAATAAAACAGAAAAAGGAGGCTTATGACAAATGTCAGGAGTAAGATTCAGTTAATAACCAGGAACATTATGGAAAGTACAGGAGGGAATTGAAAGTTAATACGGGAGGCAACGAGAGGTTACAAGAAAAGATTAACAGGCAACATTAAATTAAACCTAAAACATTTTATAAACATATAAAGTGTAAGCAGTTTGCTGGGGAAAAAGTTGGGCTATTAAGGACCCAAAGGGAAATCTTCATGTAGAGGCTGAGGGCATGGCTATAGTATTAAATGAGTACTTTGCATCTGTCTTCACAAAGGAAGTGAATGATGTAAAGGTTACACTAAAAGAGAGGGAAGTTATGGAGAGGATAGTAATAGATAGAAAAGATGTACTAAAACGATGAGCATTACTGAAAGTTGACAAGTCACCTGGTCTGGATGGAATACATCCTAGGTTGCTGAAAGAAGCAAATGTAGAAATAGCAGACGCATTTGTCACAATCTTTCAATCCTCATTGGATATAGGAGAAGTGCCAGAGGGCTGCAGGGTTGCTAATGTTATACCACTATTCAAGAAAAGGGAGAGGTATAACTCAGGAAACTACAGGCCAGCCAGCTTAACATCAGTGGTGGGGAAGATATTGGAAGCCACTATCAGGGACAAAATAAACTTTCATTTGGAAAGGCATGGGTTAATCAAGGAGAGCCAGCAAGAGTTTGTTAAAGGCAAATCATATCTGACTAACTTTATTGAATTCTTTGATGAGGTAACAGAACGTTGATCAAGGTAGTGCAGTAGATGTTGTATATATGGACTTTGAGAAGACATTGGACTAAGTGCCACATTGGGTCCATTACTCTTTGCAATTTTTATAAATAACCTAAGTTCAGGTGTAGGGAGCAGCATTGTAAAGTTTGCAGATGATATGAAACTTGGCAAAGTAGTAGATAGTGATGAGGATAGTTGTAGATATCAGGATGACAGACAGGATGGTGAAATGGGCAGAAGCACGGCAGATGAAGTTCAATGCGGAGAAGTGTGATGTGATGCGAGACAGAGAGAGGGTGTACGAGACAGAGAGAGACACGGTGTACGAGACTGACTGCGTACGAGAGAGTGAGTGTATGAGAAAGAGTGTGTAAGAGAGGGTGTACGAGAAAGAGACAACTGAGATGACCTTTTTTTACCCACATTTAGACACGACAAACACATATCATTCTTTAACCTATCATAGTAAAAGATCAAACTTAACATGAAATTCTTATATATTTCGACCTGGAATATCCAAGGTCTACGCTCTTCGGTGCTCGACGTGAAGAGTAGGACCCCAGAGTTCATAGATGAAACTAAAGATCTAGATATTATCATTTTACAGGAAACTTGGTATAAAGGAAAAGGACACACTGGATGTCCCCAAGGGTACACTGAGCTGGTGGTCCCCTCCAATAAATTACCAAGAGTAACCCAAGGCAGAGACTCCGGAGGCATACTGATCTGGTTTAAAACAGAACTTAAGAATTACATCAAATTTATAAAAAAGGGCGAAAACCACATATGGCTCAAAATTGAGAGGGAGATTATCTCTAACACCCAAGATGTTTACATTTGCGCACTTTATATCCCCCCAATGGAATCCCCGTACTTTAAAGAGGACACCTTCTCCAACATAGAGGGGGAAATTATCCAATACCAGGCCCAGGGGAACGTGTTGATCTGTGGGGACCTCAATTCAAGAACTGGCGAAGAACCAGACTTCACCAATAATCAGGGAAACAATTACGTATTCGGGAATAACCACTTTGATATCCCTTCCCTTCCATACAGGCATAACTGTGACAAGCAGACAAATACCAACGGAAAACAGCTCCTACAGCTCTGTCGAAGCCTGGGTCTGTACATTGTACATGGTAGGTTCATAGGAGACCTCCTAGGAAGATCGACCTATTGCTCACCTCTTGGCTGCAGCACCGTAGACTATATGATTACAGATTTGGACCCATCCTCTTTCAGAGCATTCACAGTCAAACCACAAACAACACTGTCAGATCACAGTCAAATTACTATGTATCTTAAAAAGACAGAAACAAACACAGAAACACAACCCAGTAAACTGTACAACACCAAAAAATCGTACAGATGGGCCAAAAACGACACGGAAAAATACCAGAAAGCAATTAGCAATGAATCAACTCAAGCTCTCTTGGACACCTTTCTGGATAACATATACACTCACAATAAAGAAGGCGTAAACCGGGCAGTGAATAACCTAAACAATATTTTTGATAATTTGGCAACAAGGTCAAACTTGAAAGCTCGCAAGAACAAACCCAAAACAAAAAACTATGAAAAATGGTTTGACCCAGATTGCCATAACATGAGGAAAAAACTTAGAAAAATATCAAACCAAAAACACAGACATCCAGAAAACAAGGAATTACACCTTACTTATTGCCAGACACTAACACAATACAGAAACACACTCAGAACCAAAAAAGAGCAATATATTAAGAACACACTCAGCTCCATTGAGGAATCCATTGATTCCAATTGTTTCTGGGACAACTGGAATACACTACACAAAAAACAACACGACGAATTGGCCATTCAAAATGGGGACACGTGGGAAAACCACTGATAAATTATACCAGAAAAACACACTAAGGCCAGAGCAACACCAAATATGCAAAAAACTGGAAAAGCTCGAAATGGCCATAAAAGATAACCAAAACCCGCTAGACTCCATAATAACAGAAAAATAACTTTTTGAAAAACTCAAGGACCTGCGACCAGGAAAAGCTTGCGGGACAGACGGCATACTAAACGAGATGATTAAACACACAGACGATAAAATGAAACTGGCTATCCTAAAACTCTTCAACTTGGTTCTGAGTGTCGGTTACTTCCCTGATATCTGGAACAAAGGACTCATAACGCCCATATACAAAAGTGGGGACAAAGTCGACCCAAATAACTATCGAGGCATCTGTGTAAACAGTAACCTGGGGAAGGTATTCTGTAGCATCATAAACAAAAGACTTATAAACTTCCTTGAGGAGCACAATGTCTTGAGTAAAAGCCAAATTGGATTCCTGCCAAACTATAGAACATCAGATCATATCTTCACCCTACAGACCCTAATTGACAAACACGTTCACCATAACAAAAGCAAAATCTACGCATGCTTTATAGATTTCCAGAAGGCTTTCGACTCCATCTGGCATGACGGTTTATTCCTGAAACTTATCGAAAGCGGGGTAGGGGGAAAAACATATGATGTAATTAAATCAATGTATACAAACAACAAATGTGCAGTTAAAATTGGAGACAAACAAACAAAATACTTCCCACAGGGGCGGGGGGTGACGCAGGGCTCGCCAATCTCACTGACACTCTCTTTAATATTTACATAAATGAATTGGCAAAACTACTTGAACAATCTACAGCACCCGGCCTCACCCTATATGAATCCAAGGTTAAATTCCTCCTCTATGCAGACGACCTGGTTCTGTTGTCACCAATTAAGGAGGGTCTACAGCAGAACCTGGATCTGCTGGAGTCGTACTGCCAGACTTGGGCCCTGACAATAAATCCCCAAAAAGCCAAAGTCCTTGTGTTCCAGCAAAGATCCAGACATCAGGGACCCAAAATAAATTTCACAATAGGAACAACCAAAATTGAACAAACCACTAACTACACATACTTGGGCTTAAAAATCAGTTCTACGGGAAACTTCAAACTGGCTGTGAATGAACTGAAAGAGAAAGCAAGAAGGGCTTTCTATGCCATTAAAAAATCAATCCAAATAGAAATCCCAATTAGCATTTGGCTCAAAATTTTCAAATCAGTAATTGAACCAATTGCACTATGGTAGTGAGGTGTGGGGACCGCTAACACAACAAGAATTTGCAAAATGGGACAAACACCCAATTGAGATCCTACATGCAGAATTCTGTAAAAGTATCCTCCGGACTCAAAGGAAAACAGTAAACAATGCATGCAGGGCAGAACTAGGCCAATATCCATTAATAATCACTATCCAAAAAAGAGCCACCAAATTTTGGAAACACCTAGAAATGAGCAACCCCCAATGCTATCACTACGACGCCCTGAAATGCCAAGAGATGACCATAAAGAAGAATACCCTCAGTCAACTAGTCCTGGGACTCAGTGAAGTAACTACTACCACTAACAATAACCAGCTCCAGGACAGTGACAGCGTAACACAAAGAATTCGACCGAACACAATCGTCGCTAAACAAAAAGGAAAAATATCTGACATATTGGGCAGAAACAACAAAAACCCAAAGCAAACTCAATTGCTACTTGGCCCTAAACAGACAATACAACATAGCTGATTACCTGACCATGGTAAAGGACAGCAAACTGAGAAAAATCTTGACAATGTACAGAGTCAGTGAACATATAGCCTGGCGATCGAAAAAGGTAGACACAGGCAGACCCGGCTACCAAGAGAGGACAGGATATGCTCTCACTGCAGTCAGGGAATGGTGGAGACAGAGATGCACTTCCTCACAGCTGGTAGAAAATATCAGGGCATAAGGGAGAATTTCTACCCAAAATTTACAAAAATATGCCCGGAATTCAGAAATTTGAATGACGACCAAAAACTCCCATACCTACTGGGGGAAGAGAGAAATTGCGTAACACTAGCGGCACACAATATTACAGCTTGCCATAAACAGAGGGACAACCACTAAAGATAAGAGTATATATAAATTATATGAAAGTATATTTATACACTTAGGGATATATCTTTTTATACACTGTATGGATAGATCTGTATTTTTGTGAACAAACATGAATGTTTTCCGATGCTTTGGCAACATAAGATGTAACTTGTCATGCCAATAAAGCGATTTGAATTGAATTGAGAGAGAGAGAGAGAGAGAGAGAGTACAAGAAAGAGGGACAGAGAGAGTACAAAGAGAGGAGAGAGTACAGAGAGAGGAGAGAGATGGGAGAGAGAGAGAGACAAGGTGTACGAGAGAGCGCAAGAGTGTGTACGAGACAGAGGTGGTGTACGAGAGAGAGTACAAGACAGAGTACGAGGGAGAGAGAGAGACAGAAGGGGGGGGCAAGAGAGATAGTGTATGAGAGAGAGAGAGAGGGAGAGAGAGAGAGGGGGTGTACGAGACAGAGAGAGGGAGTATCAGAGATGGGAGGGGGAAGAGACACAGACAGGGTGTACGAAAAAGAGAAACAGTATGAGAAAGAGGGAGAGAGGGTGTACAAAAGAGAGAATGAGAGATGCGAGAGGCAAGGTGTACGAGAGAGCAAGAGTGAGAATGTACGAGACAGAAGTGGTGTACGAGAGAGAGAGAGAGAGTGAATGTGAGAGGGAGGGTGTATGAGAGACAGAGAAAGAGAGGGTATACAAGATGGAGAGGGGGGGAGAGAGAGAGTTTATGAGACAAAGAGAGGGTGTACGAGACAGAGAGAGGAGTATCAGAGAGATGGGAGGGGGAGAGAGAGAGACGGTGTACAAGAAAGAGACAGGGTGTATGAGAAAGAGAGAGGGTCTACGAGAGAGAGAGAGAGAGACACACACAAGGTGTACAAGAGAAAAAGAGTGAGAGCGTACGAGAGAGTGTGAATGAGAGAGGGAGGGTGTATGAGAGACAGAGAAAGAGGGTATACAAGATGGAGAGGGGGAGAGAGAGAGAGAGTTTGAGAGACAAAGAGAGGGTGCACGAGACAGAGAGAGTATCAGAGAGATGGGAGGGGGAGAGAGAGAGAGAGAGGGTGTACAAGAAAGAGACAGGGTGTATGAGAAAGAGAGAGAGGGTCTACAAGAGAAAAAGAGTGAGAGCGTACGAGAGAGAGAGAGAGAGAACACAAGAAAGAGTCTGAGGGAGGGTGTACGAGACAGAGAGAAAGAAAGAAAAAGAGAAAGAGAGGGTGTATGAGAGAGATGGGAGAGAGTGTATGAGAAAGACAGAGATTGCAGAGCCATCTTAGAACTTGTGTGTTTGGGAGTCTGATCAAAATCACTCAAACCTTGAAACTATAGCCACATAATGAAAACCAGGCTGGTTTGTCTATCAATACGTTTTCCTTTCTCTTTGCAGATACAAAAAACCTTGAATCAAACACAAGTCAACTTTCCTCCAACAGAATGCGCAATATTATAGGAATAGTAGGCCATTCAGCCCCTCGAGCCTGTTCTACCATTCAATTAGATCATGGCTGATCTGTATCTTAAGTCCATCTACTTGGTTCGGTAACCCTCAATACCCTTGCCTAACAAAAATCTATCAATCTCAGTATTGAAATTTTCGATCGGCCCCCACCCAGCCTCAACAACTATTTGTGGGTAGTGTTTTCCAGATTTGCACTACCTTTTGTGTGAAGAAGTGCTTCCTGACATCACCCCTGAATGGCCTAGCTCTAATTTTAAGGTTATGGTCTCTTGTTCTGGACTCACCCACCAGAGGAAATAGTTTCTCTTGATCGACACGATCAACTCCATTAATCATCTTAAACTCCTCAATTGATCACCCATTAATCTTCGATACTAAAGGGAATACAATCCTAGTTTATGCAACCTGTTCTCATAATTTTACCCTTTTAGCCCCGGTATCATTCTGGTGAATCTGTGCCGCACCCTCTTCAAGGCCAATATACCCTTCCTGTGGTGCGGTGCCCAGAAGAGCGCAATACTCTAAATAGGGTCGAGTAAGAGCTTTATATAACTAACATAACTTCAGCTTCCAGCCCCCCTTGAGATAAAGGCCAACACTACTGGCCTTTTAAATAAATTTTTGTTGCTGTCCACTAGGGATGGGCAATAAATGCTGGCATTGCCAGCGACGCCCAGATCCCATAAACGAATAAAAAAAAACTAGCTTTTAGGATTTGTGCTTGGACCCCTAAATCTCTCTGCTCCTCCACAATTCCTAACTTCTCACCATTTAGAAAATACCCTGATCTATCTTTCTTAGGTCCAAAGTGGATGACCTCTCACTTTCCCCACATTGAACTCCATCTGCCAGTTTTGCCCACTCACTTAATCTATCAGTATCCTGTTGCAACTTTCTACACTATTTACTGTGCCACCTAACTTGGATGACTCGCTACTCCTTTAAGTAATTTATAAATATAGTGAAAATCTGAGGCCCGAGTACAGATCCCGGAGGAACAACTTAATTACATCCTGCCAATTTGAGTACATACCCATTATCCTTGCTCTTTGTCTCCTACCTCCTAACCAATTACCTATCCATGTCAATAGGTTGCCTCTAATTCCATGCACTTCCATTTTTGTTAATAGTCTCTTATGTGGAACCTTAGCGAATGCCTTCTGGAAGTCCATATAAATAACATCCATCGATGCTCCCTTATCTACCATGTTAGTTGCCTTCTCAAAATATTCAACTAGGCCCGTTAGATAGGACTTACCCTTTACAATTCCATGCTGGCTCTCTCTGATCAGTTCATATCTGTTCAAATGCTCAGTCACTCTGTCCCAAATAAAAGATTCTTGTAACTTCCCCACAACAGACGTTAGACGAATAGGCCTATAATTTATGCACACTTACAGAATACAACTCTCTCCCTCACCCAAAGACAATACCAGATGTAAAACACATAGCAGGGTGACCACTGCCAACGTGCTATACCCAAGATTCCTCACATGGTTTAATGCTGCCTAACAAAAACAAATGTAAAACCATGCTCATTAGTTTGTAATATCTGGGTCAAAAGTGGTATTGGGAGAGGCCTGTGCACAGATTGGTATCACTGCCCCCTCAGCCAGAGACTGGTGCATATTTTAAATAAGTCAGTGGCTAAAAAGCATAAGTGTGCTTTACTGGAAAGCTTCAGAGTTGAAGCTCATATTTCAAAGCAAAGTTAGGGCGCCTGCTTTGCCCGATGTCTCTGTACTTTCCAGAAGGGTGGCTGAGCAAAGTGCCACCTGCAATCTAGAACACTTGCCCCTTTAAGAAATATCACTGTAGATTGAAACTTTAAGCTCACCACTTTCAGATCTTTGTAATATGGTTATAAGCTTGTTGGAGTCTTGTCGCAGCATCTGCAATTCTACCAATGTACCCATTTCACTGCTCCAATTCACATGGCAATATTGACATTCACACTAAGCCGTTTCTTGGCTATTCCCTCCTCACAAGAGACTGAAGTGCAGTTCATGCTTTTGCTGTTCGGATGATGCCACAATACCTCGACACGTTCTTTGAGCCTAGTGGTTTCTCAACCAAAAAGACACAGACGGTCATGAAAAATTCTTGATAAATTAGATACTGTTTCATGCAAAAGTACAAACCAGTAGTCACAATAAAAAACTCTGATCAGGTATTTTAAAGTTTGTAAAATGGTATAAACCAACAATGACACATAGTTACCAGAGATAACATTAACCCACCACCCTCACTTAGGGTAAAGTTTTTAACATAGCCTCGGCTAAGGAAGCATTCTCGAGGGCATGTTGTTGTTGGAAGAGAGAGAGCGCGCGACGGGGGGGGGGGGGGGGGGGAAAAGAGCGCGCGCGCGCGACGGGGGGGGGAAAGAGAGCGCGACGGGGGGGAAAGAGAGCGCGACGGGGGGGAAAGAGAGCGCGACGGGGGGGGAAAGAGAGCGCGACGGGGGGGAAAGAGAGCGCGACGGGGG
>NC_140997.1:110071244-110119355 GCF_052327205.1 Somniosus microcephalus
AGCCAGACCATAAACAGATATACCCAGCTGGACGCATACCCCCTCCCCCGCATATCTGACATGGTCAATCAGATTGCACAGTATAAAGTATTCTCGACCATCGACCTGAAGTCGGCCTACCACCAACTCCCTATCCACCCTGAGGACCGCCAGTATACCGCCTTCGAGGCGAATGGGCGCCTATACCACTTCCTTAGGGTCCCCTTCGGTGTCACTAATGGGGTCTCGGTCTTCCAAAGGGAGATGGACCAGATGGTTGACCAGAACGAACTGCAGGCTACATTCCCCTACCTAGATAACGTCACTATCTGCGGCCGCGACCGGCAGGAACATGACGCGAATCTGGAGAAATTCCTCCGTACGGCCCAACGGCTGAACCTCACCTACAATAAGGAGAAATGCGTGTTTAACACCACGCGCCTTGCCATCCTCGGCTGCGTAGTGGAGAACGGAATCATCGGCCCCGACCCAGAAAGAATGCGCCCCCTCATGGAGCTACCCCTCCCCCACTGCCCTAAAGCACTTAGGAGAACCCTGGGGCTTTTCGCCTACTATGCCCAATGGGTACCCAATTACGCGGACAAAGCCAGACCCCTCCTGAAAGCCACTTCCTTCCCCCTCACGGAGGAGGCGTGTGCGGCCTTCTCCCTCATTAAGGGAGACATAGCCAAGGCCACGATGCACGCAGTGGACGAGTCCATCCCCTTTCAGGTGGAGAGCGACGCATCCGACTTCGCCTTAGCCGCCACCCTAAACCAGGAGGGGAGGCCAGTGGCCTTCTTCTCAAGGACCCTACAGGGCCCCGAGATCCGACATTCGTCGGTCGAGAAAGAGGCCCAGGCGATCGTGGAGGCAGTACGGCGCTGGAGGCACTACCTGGCAGGCAAACGATTTACCCTCCTCACCGACCAGCGTTCGGTGGCTTTCATGTTTAATAACAAGCTGAAGGGCAAAATCAAGAATGACAAGATTTTGAGATGGAGAATCGAGCTCTCCACCTACGATTGAGATCTTGTACCGGCCAGGCAAGCTGAACGAATCCCCTGATGCCCTTTCACGAATGACATGCGCCAGCGCGCATATCGATAGGCTTCAGACCCTCCACGACCAGCTCTGCCACCCCGGAGTCACCAGACTCTACCATTTCATTAAGGCCCGCAACCTGACCTACTCCATCGAGGAGGTCAGGACCATGACCAGGAACTGACAGACCTGTGCGGAGTGCAAACCGCACTTCTATAGGCCGGACCGAGCAAGCCTGATCAAGGCCACCCGCCCCTTCGAGCGCCTGAGCATCGACTTTAAGGGGCCCCTCCCGTCCTCTGACCGTAATGTGTACTTCCTCAACATCGTTGATGAGTACTCCCGTTTCCCCTTTGCCTTCCCCTGCCCCGACATGACCAGTAGCACGGTCATTAAGTGCCTGAATGCCCTCTTCGCCTTGTTCGGGTTCCCGAACTATATACACAGCGACCGGGGCTCCTCCTTCATGAGCGAGGAACTCCGGCAATTCCTCCTAGAGAGAGGTATTGCAGCAAGCAGGACCACCAGCTACAACCCCAGAGGTAACGGTCAGGTGGAAAGAGAGAACGCGACGGTATGGAAGGCCGTCCTCTTAGCCTTAAAGTCTAAGGGCCTCCCAACCTCCCGCTGGCAAGAAGTCCTCCCGACAGCGCTGCACTCCATCCGGTCATTACTTTGCACGGCCACTAACACCACCCCCCATGAACGAATGTTCGTTTTCCCCAGGAAGTCGACTACGGGAACCACTCTACCAACCTGGCTGACCGCCCCGGGGCCGGTCTGGCTGCGGAAACACGTGAGGACCCATAAAACGGACCCCCTGGTCGAGAGGGTGAACCTCCTGCACGCCAACCCCCAGTACGCCTACGTGGCGTACCCAGACGGGCGGGAGGACACTGTCTCCCTACGAGACCTCGCACCCTCAGCCGATCCGGAAACACCGCCACCACCCCCCCCAACCTCAGTCCAGGTAGACGGCATGCCGGAACCCCACGAGCCCTCGCCGACCACGCAAACACCAGCATCAACACCGGATAAGGCAACACCACCGCTGCGGCGATCGGAGAGGCTTACGAAGCCTCCGGACAGACTGACCTACCAGAATTGGTAGTACACTTCACCCCGCCGGACTTAATTCTAAACAAGGGGTGAATGTGGTAAACCACGTTCACTATCGTATCACTGTTAGTAGTTAGCACTGTTCACCACTGTTCGTTATAACTGTATCACTGACCACTATTGTATCACGGTACGAGGTCGCCTCTTGCCACACTGCTATACCTGGGATGACCACTGCCGACTCCGCCTTGGCTCCACCCACCAGGCCAGGTATAAAGGTGAGCGACTGGCTGGTATTCCTCCTGCTTGGATCGGATCACCCATGAGAGTGGGCTCTGTTATTTAGTCAATAAAAACCTTTAGTCACCTTCGTAACTCTCCGCCTTTTATTGGAGGAATTGATAGGTATATCACTCGCTCTCTCTCTCGCGCGCGCTCGCTCTCTCTCTCTCGCGCGCTCGCTCTCTCTCTCTCGCGCGCTCGCTCTCTCTCGCGCGCTCGCTCTCTCTCTCTCTTGTGCGCTCGCTCTCTCTCTCGCGCGCTCGCTCTCTCTCCCGCGCTCGCTCTCTCTCCCGCGCTCGCTCTCTCTCTCTCCCGCGCTCGCTCTCTCTCTCTCGCGCGCTCGCTCTCTCTCTCTCTCGCGCGCTCGCTCTCTCTCTCTCGCGCGCTCGCTCTCTCTCTCTCGCGCGCTCGCTCTCTCTCTCTCGCGCGCTCGCTCTCTCTCTCTCGCGCGCTCGCTCTCTCTCGCTCGCTCGCTCTCGCAGATGCCGCGGTAGTTATTTGGGTCTGATTTGTTTCCACTTTTATATATGGGGGAGATTAGTCCTTGGCACCAGATATCGGGAAAACAGCCTGAACGTAATATGATGTTGAATAATTTGAGTACCGCACCCTGCATCTCCATATTGCTGAACTTGAGCATTTCATTTTTGATGTTGTCTGTGCCATAGGCTTTCTTTAGGTGGAGAGATTTTGTTTTTGTGGCCAGTTCTTTCCATGTGATTGGGGAGTCTAGAGGGTTTTGGTTGTCTTTAATTGTTGCTTCTAATGTGTGGAGTTTTTCTGTGACCTGATGTTGACTTGGGTTTGTTTCGTTTATTGGGATGTCTTTGTAGAGGTTTTCAAAATGTGTTCTCCAGATGTCGCCATCTTGGATTGGTAATGCTTGCAATTGTGTTGTACTCAGGTTATTCCACATTTCCCAGAATTGTTTTGGATTGGTGGAGTTTTCAATTTGTTCGAGTATTTTGTGGGTATAGTTTTGTGTTTTGTTCCTAATGGTGTGTTTATATCTTTTGAGGGTTTCATTGTATCTAGTACGTAGGTCCGGATTGTTTGGTTGGCGATGCTTTTGGTTTGATATTTTTCTCAGGTCTTTTCTGGCATTTTTGCATTCGTGGTCAAACCATTTCTTATTTTTATTTTGTCTTTTGTGACGCTTCCTCTTCTGTTTCACAAGGTCGGCTTTTACAGCTGCCTCATGGAAGATCATATTTATATCCTCTATGGCCATGTTTACACCATCTCTGGTGATCTCGTATGGGTTTTCTTTAAATTTTGATATTTTACTTGTGAGATCAGGTGAATTTAGTGCTGTGATGAATTTTTCTCCACTGTCTGGGGCCCATCTGTATGTCTGGTTTATTTTATGGAGCTTACTGGGTTCCTTTTTTGTGTCTGTAGTTTGGGCAGAAAGTTTAAGGTACATATTTATTTGGTTATGGTCTGAGAGGGGGGATTGCTGCCTGACAGTGAATGAGTTGATATCGCAGGGGTCCAGGTCAGTGATTGTATAGTCCACCACACTAGACCCAAGAGTTGAGGAGTATGTGAGTCTCCCTAGGGAGTCCCCTCTGAACCTACCGTTAACTATGTACAGGCCTAAGGTTCGGCAGAGTTGCACTACCTCCCTACCGCTTTTATTTATTTCACAATCAAGGTTGTTCCGATTTGCGATGGCTGGTGTGACATCTAAAGGGGTCTGGCCAAACACATGGTTGTTTCCCTGTGGGTCTATGAAGTCAGGTTCACAACCGGTCCTTGCATTTAGGTCCCCACATATTATCACCTTTCCTTGGGCCTGGAAATGGCTGATTTCCATGTGGAGAGTATCAAATAACTCCTCTTCGAAATCTCTCTCTCTCTCTCTCTCTCTCTCTCTCTCTCTCTCTCTCTCTCTCTCTCTCTCTCTCTCTCTCTCTCTCTCTCTCTCTCTCTCCAATCAAAAGTTATAGAGCGTCCCTCTCCCCCCCCCCCTCCTCTCTTCCCCCCCCCCCAAACTCTCCCTCCCCCCCCCCCCCCCCAACTCCCCTTTTCCCCCCTCCCCCCCAGTCGCACGCTCTCTCTCTCTCTCTCTTTCTCTCCCAACAGCAACATCCCCTCAAAAATCCCTCGGCACCGCCGGGCACTTCAGCTAGTATTTAATACATTATAAAATTCATTGAGGTTTCTTCTTAACTGCCTTCTTTCTAGACTGTAAAACAGTGGTTCTAAGCTTTGCCTTTGGGTCACTTAGATGTATAACATTAAGCCTCAAGGGCCATATATAAAGCTTAAATCACGACATAATTACAGATGAGGAAGGCCATTTGGCCCATCTTAGTTTATTCATCTAGAATGATTCAAGTGCTCTCCAATTGCAGTATCCAGTTAGTTCTTAAGTAATTCCAAGGTTTTCCCCCTCACTATTGTGGTAAACCACTGTTTGTATTCCACTGTGTACATGCCTCGGCTGACTCCTCCCACGAGTCCAGGTATAAAGGTGACTGCTCCACAGTCCCTCTGTATTCTGGACTGGTCGACCACTCGAGGCACACCTTCATTCTCTTGTTAATAAAAGCCTGTTAGTTACTCGCTTAACCTCAGTCTTTTGAGTGATTGATAGCGCATCAATTTTATTAACAAGATTTTTTTATAATGGAGAAGATCCTCACACCAGCATGCCTAGACTTAGACCATCGGGAGGCGGACGCATCCACCAAGTTTGCTCACTGGCTTAGGTGCTTTGAAAAATTCCTGATCGCCTCCGCTGCAACGGTCAAATCGGATGAGGACAAACTGGATGTCCTGACCTCCTTGGTGAACCACCGAGCGTACTCGGTCATCCAGGACGCGACCTCGTACACGGCTGCTATCAAGCTCCTCAAGGACCAGTACACGCACCCAGTGAACGAGGTGTACGCCAGGCACCTCCTGGGGAGTCGTAAACAACAACCTGGGGAATCGACCGAGGAATACCTTCAGGCACTGTCTGTGCTCGGCCGGGCCTGTGGTTGTAAGGATGTAAAGGCCGCCGTGTACACAGAGGAACTTATCCGGGATGCTTTTGTAGCGGGCCACAGGTCCAATTACACCCGACAGCGACTGTTGGAGCAGAGTGACCTCGACCTCAACAAGGCCTCTGAACTCGCACTATCATTGGACGCAGCCTACCGGGGCATGGATGCCTACTCCTCTGCACCGTGGACGCCGCGGGGAACGACAGCCTGGGACACGGTAGGACCGTCTCATAGCACCGTGTCACCCCAGCCACATCCCAGCAACAGCCCAACTACCGCAGCAGTGTCCCAAGGCCAGAAATGCTACTTCTGTGGCCAGGCCAAACACCCCAGAGCGCGCTGCCCGGCGAAAAATGCGATCTGCTCGGGCTGCGGGAAGAAGGGACACTACGCCAGCGTCTGCAGGGCCAAAGCCACCCCGAACCCCAGCAGCGCCGCGTGCGGGCCGCCATCTTGGGCCTCCCCAGCCATGTGCGAACCACCGGAACAGCAGCCATTTTGGACGCCACCAGCCACATGGGGATCATGGACGCCGCCATCTTGGACGCCAGCCGGGATGCAGCAGGCCCCCAACACCGCCTCATCTGATACCCGCAACGACACACCGACCCTTAACGCTGGCCTCCGTTACGCTGGACCAAGCAAGACCGCACCAACTGGCCCGGTCCACAGTGGACATTAAGGTAAATGGTCACGAAACAATCTGCCTTTTTGACTCTGGGAGCACGGAGAGCTTCATCCACCCCGACATGGTGCGGCATTGCTCTCTCCCAGTCCTGCCTGCGCACCAGCGGATTTCTATGGCCTCCGAGTCCCAGTTGGCGGACATTGGCGGCTACTGTGTGGTGACACTCTTAGTAGACGGGACTGTGTACGATAATTTTAAACTGGTCCTGCCCCACCTCTGCGCTGCCGTTCTACTGGGGTTAGATTTTCAGTGCCACCTTATAAGTGTTATGATGGCGTACGGTGGACCCCTCCCCCCACTCAATCCGCAGCCAGCAGCTTCCAAATTGCCCATCGCGCACCAGGTGCAACCTCTCCACACTCCGAGTCACACCCCCCCCCCCCCCCCCCACTGTTTGCTAACTTCACCCCCGACTGTAAGCCCATCGCCACAAAGAGCAGGCGATACAGTGCCGGGGACAGGGTTTTCATTAAAACCGAAGTGGAGTGGCTCCTGAAGGAGGGGATTATTGAGGGCAGCACCAGCCCCTGGCGAGCCCAGGCTGTGGTCGTTAAGACCGGCAAGAAGCAGCGCCTGGTCATCGACTACAGCCAGACAATAAATCGCTACACCCTGCTGGACGCTTACCCACTCCCCCGCATAGCTGATATGGTCAACCAGATCGCGCAGTACCGCATCTTCTCGACCATTGACCTGAAATCAGCGTACCACCAGCTCCCTATCCGCCCTGAGGACCGCCAGTATACTGCCTTTGAGGCAAACGGCCGCCTCTATCACTTCCTTAGGGTTCCCTTTGGCGTCACCAACGGGGTCTCCGTCTTCCAAAGGGAGATGGACCGGATGGTCGATCAAAATGCGTTGCAGGCCACTTTCCCATATCTGGACAATGTGACCATCTGCGGCCATGACTTGCAGGACCATGACGCAATCCTCGCAAAATTCCTCTGCACCGCCCAACTCCTGAACCTGACGTATAACAAGGAGAAGTGCATATTCCGCACAACCCACCTCGCCATCCTTGGCTGTGTTGTGGAACACGGAGTCATCGGTGCAGGCTCGATGGGCCGAAATGGCCTCTATCTGCACTGTGGGGTTTCTGTGATCTGTGACCCCGACCGGATGCGTCCCCTTATGGAACTCCCACTGCCTCAAGGCCCTGAAGAGGTGCCTAGGGTTTTTCTCCTATTACGCCCAGTGGGTCCCCTACTATGCGGACAAGGCCCGTCCGCTGATCAAGTCCACCTCTTTTCCCTTGATGGCAGAGGCCCGCTTAGCCTTCTACCGTATCAAGGAAGACATTGCCAAAGCCACCATGCACGCAGTGGACGAATCCATCCCCTTCCAGGTGGAAAGCGACGCGTCCGACTTTGCCCTGGCCGCTACCCTTAATCAGGCGGGGAGACCCGTGGCCTTTTCACGAACCCTCCAGGGCCCGGAGACCAGACACTCCGCTGTTGAGAAGGAGGCCCAGGCTATTGTGGAGGCTGTGCGTCACTGGAGGCACTACCTGGCCGGAAAACGATTTACCCTGCTCACTGACCAGCGTTCAGTTGCTTTTATGTTTAACAACAAGCAGAGGGGCAAAATCAAAAACGACAAGATCTTGAGGTGGAGAATCGAACTTTCCACCTACAATTACGAGATCTTGTACCGGCCCGGGAAGCTCAATGAACCCCCGGATGCTCTATCGCGTGGCACCTGTGCCAGCGCGCAGATCGATAGACTGCGGGCCCTCCACAATGACCTCTGCCACCCGGGGGTCACCAGGTTCTTCCACTTCATCAAGGCCCGCAACCTGCCTTACTCCATTGAGGAGGTCAGGACCATGACCAGGAACTGCCAAGTCTGCGCTGAGTGCAAACCGCACTTTTATAGACCAGACAGGGCTCACCTGATAAAAGCCACTCGCCCCTTCGAGCGCCTGAGCGTTGATTTTAAAGGGCCTCTCCCCTCCTCCGACCGCAATGTGTACTTCCTCAACATTATTGATGAGTACTCCCGTTTCCCGTTCGCCATCCCCTGCCCAGACATGACCAGTGCCACGGTCATTAAATGTCTGAACGACCTCTTCACCCTGTTCGGTTTCCCCAGCTATATCCATAGCGACCGGGGCTCATCGTTTATGAGCGACGAACTCCGCCAGTACCTGCTCGCTAGGGGTATTGCCACAAGCAGGACCACCAGTTACAACCCCCGGGGGAACGGACAGGTGGAAAGAGAGAATGCGACAGTTTGGAAGGCCGCCCTGCTAGCCTTAAAGTCTAGGGGCCTTCCGACCTCCCGCTGGCAGGATGTGCTCCCCGATGCGCTCCACTCTATTCGGTCACTGCTCTGCACTGCCACTAACGCCACCCCTCATGAGAAAATGTTTGTCTTCCCAAGGAAGTCCACGTCGGGGACATCGCTACCGCCATGGCTGACGTCCCCAGGGCCGGTCCTACTGAGAAGACACGTGAGGACCCATAAAACAGACCCTCTGGTCGAGAGGGTTGACCTCCTCCACGCCAACCCCCAGTATGCTTACGTTGCGTACCCGGACGGGCGGGAGGACACAGTCTCCATACGAGACCTCGCACCCTCGGGGGCCCCAGTAACCCACTACCCCCCCCCCCCCCCCCACGATCCAATATCCAACCCCAGCAGACGGCACGCCTGGGCCCCGCGACCCGCTCGACACCCACGAGGACTACACACCAGTGCCCCAGCCTACGCGGGACTCGACGCCGGAAGCTTCACTACTCCTGCCGTCGCCACGTCGATCACAGCGGCAGACAAGACCTCCGGAGAGACTCCAATACACAAACTTTTAATACACTTCACCCCGCCGGACTCATTTTTAAACAAGGGGTGAATGTGGTAAACCACTGTTTGTATTCCACTGTGTACATGTCTGTACATGCCTCGGCTGACTCCTCCCACGAGTCCAGGTATAAAGGTGACTGCTCCACAGTCCCTCTGTATTCTGGACTGGTCGACCACTCGAGGCACACCTTCATTCTCTTGTTAATAAAAGCCTGTTAGTTACTCGCTTAACCTCAGTCTTTTGAGTGATTGATAGCGCATCAACTATTTTATCTGTTTATTGAATAACCTCCTGATAGCAGTCCTATGTTTGCCTCTTACTACAGGAAACTTTTTTTTTGTGTGGTGCCGGTTGATCAAAAAGTCCGGATTACAGAGAGGTATACTTACCAAGGTACGAGAGCCCTGTACCCGGCCACAGGTGCACGAGCCCCGGTTACACGGCACTTGTGCAGGAGTCCCGGTTACACGGCCACAGATCCAGGAGTCCCTGTTGCACGGCCACAGGTGCAGGAGCCCTGGTTACACGGCCACAGGTGCAGGAGCCCCGGTTACACGGCCACAGATCCAGGAACCACGGTTACATGGCCACTAATATACAGTAAAACTTACCTGAGCCTACTCCTGAATTTTGCCGGTTAAGAGAGATTTTGGGATATTTAGGCGCCGGTTAAAAGAGAGTTTCCTGTAGTTTGAACTTGCAGGCCCTTTGTCCTACTCTTGCAATTTAATTTAAAGTCATTCTTCAGCTTTATCTTTTCCATACTTTTTACAATCATATACCTGTATAAGATTGCCTCTTGGATGCTTCCTTTCAAGGATGAAAAGCCCAAGTCTTTCCATTCTTTCCTCATAAGTAACACTTGGGACCAGCCTTGTGACTGCACTTCCTCCAATGCTTGAATCCTTGTGTCTCTGGGACCAGAACAGTACTGAAGGTTTGGTCTGATGGGCATCATACAGTTTGATCATGACTTTCTCTGATTTGTACCCTATTGTTTTGACAATGTTATTGCTTTTGTTGATTGCTGCTCTGCATTGGTTAGACTTTATGATCATTGAGCTGATTTCAGCACCATTCAGAGTGTTCATGTTACTCTTTTTTTCTATGTACTTGTCTGTTAAATTTCAACTGTTATTGGGCTGACCATTTACATATTTGCTATTCTCATTCTGTAATTTCTGAGCTGCCTCTTTTTTGATTTCACTGCCCCTCCTAGGTTGGAAACATTTGCAAATTTGACCAATTTGCATTGACTTTCTGATTGAAGTCATTGATATAAATTGGAAACAGATCCCTGGTGCTCCCCACACGGTGTATCTCCTCTTACAAACACTTATTGATCTCTATCCTTCAATTCCTTATCCACATCCAAGACTTGCTCTAAATTTCCACAACATCGAGCTTATCTAATAGCCTTTAGTGTGGAACTTTTTCAAATGCCCATTGGCAGTCCTGGTACGACATCATGTAGGGTTTTCCAGTTCACTCAGGTTGTCATTCCTCAAAGGAGGTTAGTCAGAGAGGATCTTTTCCTCCTGGATCCATGTTGACTATTGTTTAATAAGTTATTATTGAGATCAAATTTACACCTGAAAATTGTTTCCATTATTTTAAACTGAATTTAAATTTGACTAATGGTTTGTTGTTGCCAGTGTTGAATTTATCACCCTTTTTGAACATTTGTGCCACATTGGCCTGTTTTCAATCTGCTGGCGTTCCGCAGTGTCCAGTACCCCAGTAACTCCCTCATAATGATTGTCAATGCCTCACATCTTCCTAGTCTCCTTTAGCAGTCTGACTTAAATACAGTCCAGCTCTGCTTAAATCCTTTATACTTAGGATTGATCTTGATCAGCCTTAGCATTGGGGTATCCAGATGTGGTCTCAGTATGACAGTTACCTGCATACCATGAAATCCATAGGGTCATATATGAACAATTGCAGTACAAAACCTTGCATCCAAAGAATACTTTGTTGAAGAAGGCACTACTTCCATCATTCACAAAAAGTGCTAATGTTAAATGTTGTTCCTCTTTAATTGACAGTCAGTGCATGGAGCTGCACTTTGGCTAATGTCAGCCAGGTGCTGGTTCTTAACTTCAACCCATTTGTCTGTTGGGAGTTATGTTGGAAATGTCAAATCTTAAGAAAACAGAATTGTATCCAGCAGTCATGTATAGTGTTTAGATTTTGTCTGCTTCTTAAACGAAAGTACTTGTTCACCTATTAACGTGCTCCGAACAATGACACCTGTAGGAGTCCAGCAAAGTGAAATATTTCATTTGAGCCTTGAGAATAGAGTTGCTTTGGAGTTCAATCAAGTCAAATGACAAAGTATCATCAACATTGTGGGATCCACTATCAAAGGTATAGACAAGAGTCAGCTCTCTGTCGAATCTTAATTGGAAGTCCATTACTGGTTTGATTTCTTTTGCATAATTGCACATTTCAGGTTTAAGAGACTCCCAACTTCTTTCACGCAATGAAGATGTAACAACTTTTGATTCCTCTTGCTTCTCAGTTTCTGCTTATTTCTTTCCCCGAAGTTCAATTAGTTGAAAATGCTCTGTCAAATCAGTTAGAAAAATGTCTGCAACAAATGCAGAATCCAGCAGACTTTCATTACGAAATGTGATCATCTCTGTTGACAGGCCAAAATCTTTCTTTGCTCTAAGCTGGCAAACTTCTGCTGAAAATATAAAATGTGATGCTTCATTTTCTATTTCTTGGAGAAAAAGGACAAATTGTTGAATTCAGGACCATGCATTGGAATAACACTGGAAATTAATGACTCATATTCATCTAATAGCATTTTTGCACACAATGCCCTGTAATGTAGGATGCAATAAGTGACCACATTGCTGCCTCTTCAGAAATCCGGTTCTTTTTTAGACTTGCCTCTCCTGCAATTTTCTTGTCATGCATGGGGTTCCATTACTAGTTATGCTAGCTAGCCTTTTTTTAGTCTAGTTCAGCTGTCTTTTGCTTGAATTTTATCTGCAATATCAACGTCCTGTTATGATGAAATGAAGAAACGTCATGTCAAGTAAATCTTCAGTGATGCTGAGCTGCTTATTGATGTCTAACACAAAAATGAATAGCTGACTGAGATTACTAGCATCTGTGCTTTTATCAATTACTTTAGGGGAAAAAAGCACATTGCCTCTGCCTCGTCTTTCAACTGCTTACGGACTTCAGTTGTTTTGTCTGAGACTTGCCTTTGGTTTTCTAGCTTACACTGACGGTCAAATTTGAGCATTCCTTGGGACACAAGCTGACCGCACTCAATACGCATTCTTTGACAAACTCTCCATCATTTGCTGGTTTTCTGCTTCTGCAACTCAGTAAGTAACTTTATAACTTGCTTTTGTTACTGCTTTGTTTGATGTCGCAGAAGAAGTAAATATCTACTGGTTCTATAGATTCCTCTTGAGCTCTTTGATCTTTGAAATCATCATTGCTGCTCTTATGCAGTGTTCATTAGTGGCCTACATCATTTGCTGCCTTTAGCACTGCAAGTGTACATGTACAGATCAGACACAATGGGAAGTTGCCATGATGCGCAAAAATATTCTGGAGACCAAGAGTGACATTCATTGCAGTGGCTGTTAAAAGCTATTGCTATATGCACCTATAACTTCTACTAAATTTAATGATTTTTATGTGATTAAATACACACAGTACTACCCTGCTGCTCAAGATATAATTTAAAAAAATTAGTGTAATTCTAAAGGCTTATTAGTACATACACTACAAAGCAATCACCAAATCTTAGGTACACTGTACTAGTGAACGATGACTAAGTCAAAAGCTATTGGAGAACATTCAAATAACCCATCCTTGGGGCTGAGCAGTCCATTTTATCTGTATTACTGTCAAAAAATTGGGGTTTGTTGGCATGACTTCCCACTTCTAAATCCATAATGATTGTAAGCTATTGATTTACAGGTACTTGCCCAGCCCATATAATAGATTTCATTAGTTTACTTGTTGGAGTCTGTAGTTGCCTGAGGCAAATTTGTTGGTGTTTTTGAAATATAGATACTTTGTCTGCTTGCTTCCAGTCCAGCAGAACCTGGCCTGTAACTACCAATTCCTCCTTGATGTTGTATGCTAGTGCTCCCAAAATTCCTCCCTGGCCTCTCTCGGCACCCTGGGATATATTTACTTGGTCTTCGGGATTTGTTGGTCTTAAATTTTCCTATCATGCTGACTTCAAAGTCCTCTAGGATATTGGGTATACTGTACATCAGAAACTGAATAGCAAGTTGGTATTATCCTCTGGCAAACACTTGATAGAAATTCATTTAATATTTTAACTATTTTGCATGTACAGGAAACTTTCGATTTACCGGCACCTAAATAACCGTAAATCTCAGTTAACCGGCAAAATTCAGGAGTAGGTTTTACTTCATATTGACTTGCGTTCCTCCATCTGTTGCTGTGCAAGGGTGTGGCTGCAGCTGTTGCTAAGCTACAGAGACGCTTGCAACTTGTGGCCATTGTTCTGAACTTGTTGCTAAGCAACAGGGTTTGTTGCTTTATACGGAGCTGTCAGCTCTCCGTATCTTTTACTATAGCGTTCGGTTATCCGGAATTTTTGATGAACCGGCACCACGTCGGTCCTGTCTGCTGGATTAAAAAAAAGTTTCCTGTAACCTCTGCAACTTATGCTAAATTCTGAATTCCTCGCTAACTACTCTTTAGCTGTTGTGATGCTGGAAAAACGTTTGTACTTACACCCACAGTATTCATCTCTAGGGTTCTCTCAATCTCTAATATCCTTTTTTACCAAATTCCTAAACTCGGTTCTTCTTTTCCTCCCTCCATTGTGCTTTGTGAGTTTATTCAATTTATTTCTAGTTTCATTATCTATTTACCCATTTTGGGTCTGTTTAGTTTACTCTTATTTTTCTTGGTTATGTTTTCTTGCATGTGCAGCATAGTTTTTGAAGTGTTTTTATTTTTTAGTAATATTTATTCCTCAGTGAATTTATTGAAGTTCATCCTTCATTCATAGACATAGACATAGAAGATAGGAGCAGGAGTAGGCCATTCAGCCCCTCGAGCCTGTTCCGCCATTTAATGAGATCATGGCTGATCATCCAAATTCAGTACCCTGTCCCTGCTTTCTCCCCATATCCCTTGATCCTTTTAGCCTTAAGAAATATATCTAACTCCTTCTTGAATATATTTAATGAATTGGCCTCAACTGCCTTCTGTGGTAGAGAATTCCACAGGTTCACCACTCTCTGGGTGAAGAAATTCCTCTTCATCTCAGTCCTAAATGGCTTACCCCTTATCCTTATACTGTGACCCCTGGTTCTGGACTCCCCCGCCATCGGGAACAGCCTTCCTGCATCTAGTCTGTCTAGTCCTTTTAGAATTTTATAATATAATTTTAAAATATACATCCCAACAACTGCTAGATACCCAAAGGCTTGATAAATGCACATTATTTCACATCACTTGATTTAAATTGCTTTCATAAACACATACACTTCAATTATAGAACAAACAGCAAAATGCTTCTCGCAACACTCCAACAAGAGCGTTCACGTTGGTGATGTGCAGCAGCAGTAATTAATGCCGTGTATATGTGAGGTACCTGTCAGTAGCAGCTGAGCATAGGGATTCAGTAATAACGCCTTTCCCCCTGCCCGTTATATTACAAACCATCAGTTCCTCGCTTTCACGCTCCTGCAGTAAACAGGTTGGCACCTGGAATCATGGTTTCCCCGAGAGAGAAACATGAAAACGTTCTTCCCGCCCACTCACTTCACAACTCAGCCCAAGGTTGTCCAAAAGTGTGAAAATGACTCAAATTGACAAAAGGATCCATTATTAGCAAAAGGAAATGGCCAATGTCACATGTATTGAATTAATTCGATGTGAAGCACATGACCCCACAATGTAGATTCTAAAAACCAACACTAAATGCAATTAATAAAGGATTTCATATTAACCAAAAAAAGAAGTTTCTCCCCTCAGTTGCAGCAGTCATTCGAAATCCTGGATTGTTCTTGGGGTGTGAAACATGTAACTGGTGCTTTAATTCATCAAGAAACATAGGTTTTAATGAAGGTCTAGATCTGGAGCTGGCGCACGTCAAATGTCAGAGACAAGAGAGCTTTCATGATCAGCTGGCAATCTTGATCTGAACTTATTGCGGGCGTTTTTCTATCTCATCATCGAATAGATTTGTGCCATCAAGTGGCAGACGGATATCAATGGGTAGATGATGAAGTTGAGTGGTTGCAGAGGACTGCTGATGGTCCACTGCCAACATTCACCATGGCCTGCGACTGAAGTTTCTAAAATATCTTCCACCATAGAATCCACCAGTTCAATCTGAGGCAACTAGGTAGAGAAAACACATCTGTTCGTGGGTTAGTCCAGCACATATCTGTCTGCTCATTGAGCGTTAAAGCATTCAATGTGCCTGCAATATCAGAGGAGCTCTATACTGATCAGGATTCAAATCAAATCAACTTTTATTGTCATTGTTAGTGCACAAGTGCAGTACAACGAAATGTAGGCTTGCGGCTCCCGAGAGTGTACATTTAGATTAAGACATTTAAACATTGAACATACATTTGGCTTGTAATACATTAACATAAACATAACCATAATAAAGTGCATTGGCAGATGTGCAGGCTTTAGAGTTTATTTGTGGGGTTCAGTAGGATGACAGCCCTGGGAAAGAAGCTGTTCCTAAATCTGGTCGTACGGGTGCGAATGCATCTAGCGTCTCCCAGATGGCAGGAGGGCGAACAGACTGTGGCTGGGGTGGGTAGGGTCTTTGATGATGGACCGTGACCTCCGTAAACAGCGTTTCTGGTATATGTGCTCTATGGTCGGTAGCCGGGTGCCGGTAATGCGTTGGGCAGTTTTGACTACCCGCTGCAGGGCTTTCTGGTCATAGTAGCTACAGCTGCCATACCATACTGTGATGCAGTTCGTCAGGATGCTCTCTATTGTGCAGCGGTAAAAGTTAGAGAGGACCAGGGGTGACAGGTTACATCCCTTCAGCCTCCTTAGGAAATATAGGCGCTGCTGGGCCTTCTTCACCAGAGAGGAGGTATTGAGGGACCAGGAGAGGTCTTCCGTGATGTGGACTCCGAGGAACTTAAAGCTGTCCACCCTTTCCACCACAGCCCCATTGATGTGGATGGGGGTGTGACTTCTGCCTTTAGACGTCCTGAAGTCCACAATGATTTCTTTGGTTTTCTTGATGTTAAGGGCCAGGTTGTTATCGGCGCACCACTTCACGAGATGCTGGACCTCCTCCCTGTAGGCTGACTCATCGTTGTTGGTGATCTGGCCTACTACCGTGGTATCATCTGCAAACTTGATGATGGTGTTGGAACCATGAACAGCCACACAGTTGTGGGAGTAGAGGAGGGGGCTCAGCACACATCCTTGTGGGGCCCCCGTGTTCAGGGTCAGTGGGGGGGGGAGGTGTGGTTACCTAATTTGACAGACTGGGGTCTGTTTGTTAGGAAGTCCAGGGTCCAGTTGCAGACGGAAGTGTTCAGGCCAAGAGTTTGGAGTTTGGTGGCCAGCTTGTTGGGGCCGATAGTGTTGAATGCTGAGCTGTAGTCTATGAACAGCATTCTGATGTAGGTCTCCTTACCATCTAGGTGATTCAGTGCAGAGTGTAGAGCAGTTGTGATTGCACCCTCCGTTGATCTGTTTGCACGATAGGCAAACTGGTGTTGGTCAAGTGAGGCGGGAACACTGGCTTTGATGTGAGCCAGGACCAGTCTCTCGAAACACTTCATTATGATGGGTGTGAGTGCGACAGGTCGATAGTCGTTCAGGCACGTCACAGCCGTTTGTTTTGGCACAGGAATAATGGTAGCGGTCTTGAAGCATGTAGGGACTACTGCCTGGGCCAATGACAGATTGAAGATGGCGGTGAAGACATCAGCCAGCTGATCACATTCCTTGAGTACCCGTCCAGGGATGCTATCCGGTCCAGCAGCCTTTCGTGTGTTCACTCCGCGTAGAACACCCCTTACGTCGGAGGTCGACAGAGTGAGCACCTGGTCTTCCGGGGGTGGCAAGGCTTTGGTAGCCGGCTCCCTGTTGTCCCTGTCGAAGCGAGCGTATAAGTTGTTAAGCTCCTCCGGAAGGGAGGCATCGCTAACCGGGGGGCTGGTGTTTTTGCCCTTGTAGTCAGTGATGGACTGGATGCCTTCCCACATGCGCCGGGGGTCCGAGTTGTTGCGGAAGTGATCCTCTATCCGCAGTGTCTGTTTCCTTTTGGCAGTCCTGATCCCCTTTTTTTAGGTTGGTCCTAGCTGCACTGTAAGCCGCCGCGTCGCCAGATTTAAATGCTGCGTCGCGTGCTTTCAACAGTGAGCGGACCTCTCCGTTCATCCAGGGTGTCTGGTTGGGGTATGTCCTGATATTTTTATGGGTCGTGACGACCTCGACGCAGCTGTTAATGTAGAATAGCACTGTGCATGCGTATTCCTCGATGTCATTATGGGCAAACATGCCCCAATCAGTGCGTTCAAAGCAATCCTGAAGCTCCCATACTGCCCCCTCTGTCCATACTTTCACTGCTCTCACTGATGTTCTCCCTCTTTTGATGAGCGGTTTGTATGCCAGGGCTAGAAACACGGAGAGGTGGTCAGACTTCCCAAGGTGGGGGCAGGATATGGCCTTATAAGCGTCTACAATGCTTGTGTAGACTTGATCCAGAGTGTTCTCCCCTCTTGTGGGGCAGGAAACATTCTGGTGGAATTTCGGTAGTACAGTTTTTAGGTTTATGTGATTGAAGTCCCCCGCGACGATAAAAGCTCCGTCTGGGTGCGCAGTTTGTTGTTCGCTGATGGCCCTGTAGAGATCCTTCAGTGCTAGTTTGGCATTAGCGTGTGGTGGGATGTAGACCGCAGTGATAACAGCCGTGAATTCCCGAGGCAGGTAGAAGGGTCTGCACCTTACCATGAGGAATTCCAAATCAGCCGAGCAGGATCTATCGATGATGTCCGTGTTAGTGCACCAGGCATTGTTAGTGTAAATGCACAAACCGCCTCCCTTGCTCTTACCGGAGTCTGCAGTTCTGTCGGCGCAGAAGACCGTGCGTCCTTCTAGTTGGATGGTGGTGTCCGGGATGCCGTTGTTCAGCCAGGTCTCTGTGAAGATCATGGCGCAGCATTCCTTTGTCCTTTTCTGTGTGGAGAGATCCAGTTTGATCTCATCCATTTTGTTTTCCAGTGACCTGACGTCGGCCAGGAAAATACTTGGGAGGGAGGGTTTGTGTGGGGCCCTCTTCAGCCTGTTTTGGATACCGGCCCTCTTACCCCGCTTCTGCTTGCGTTCCCTGCGCGGTCTGCGCCGGCTTCCGGCTGGGGAAGGACGCCACGCTGGTCCCGGGGGTTGGGCGATGTCGGGAGGCAGATCGATGTCGCCGAGTGTGAGCCGCATGCAGTCGGCCCCGATGTCTAGGCGTGTCTGCCGGCTGTACGGTAGGTCTGCCCTCAATTGCCGTATCAGCAGAGTCCAGAAGAGACTCAGAAGGAGGGTGAAAACGCTCAGTCTCGGGAGAGACAAAGCCGCTGCGTCCGTGCGCGCTGCCATTTTTTATCAAGTGTGGGGGATCAATAGTGCGGGGGACAGAATTATAACATGCCCACCACTTACCCCTCCCTCAGTGAAGGGTTCCATTCAGGATTCACATGTTACTGTTAGGGCTGGCAACAGTCTAGCCTAAAACTGAGTGCATGTCACCAGTGAGGTTATAGAAACATAGAAGATAGACGCAGGAGTAGGCCATTCAGCCCCTCGAGCCTGTTCCGCCATTTAATGAGATCATGGCTGATCATCCAAATTCAGTACCCTGTCCCTGCTTTCTCCCCATATCCCTTGATCCCTTTAGCCTTAAGAAATATATCTAACTCCTTCTTGAATATATTTAATGAATTGGCCTCTACTGCCTTCTGTGGTAGAGAATTCCACAGGTTCACCACTCTCTGGGTGAAGAAATTCCTCATCTCAGTCCTAAATGGCTTACCCCGTATCCTTCGACTGTGACCCCTGGTTCTGGACTCCCCCGCCATCGGGAACACCCTTCCTGCATCTAGTCTGTCTAGTCCTGTTAGAATTTTATAAGTTTCAATGAGAAGGTACAAGATTTTGATAAATCTTGTACCTTAAATTATCCTTTGAAGATTCTTTCAAAATCATATATTTTTGTCCTGCTCCTTACTGTTGGTTGTCATGTTAAGGAATGGATGTTCCTCCTTATAAGTAATTCCTCAAGATTATAGGATTCCAAGGCATTTATTGGCTTTCTTGGAAATAAGTATACAATGATAACTATTAATAATTACACATATATACTTGAAAGCCCACTTACGATGATATGAATTACTGGAGCATTCACCCTGTCACAGGTTTTGAGCTCGAAGGTTAATGGCTGATCAGACCTTGCCGAATTTTGAAGTATCTATTCTAATCACCTTTTAAAACTTTCTTTCACTCTGGCTATGTGAGAATTTCCTCATCCAATAGTGTCAGCTGTGGCTCAGTGGTAGCACCTTTGCCTCTGAGTCAGAAGATTTTGGGTTCAAGTCCCACTCCAGAGACTTGAGCACAAAAATCTAGGCTGACACTCCAGTGCAGTGCTGAGGGAGTGCTGCACTGTCTGAGGTGCCGTCTTTCGGATGAGACATTAAACCGAGGCCCCGTCTGCTTTCTCGGGTGGACGTAAAAGTTCCCATGGCACTATTTTGAAGAAAAGCAGGGGAGTTATCCCTGGTGTACTGGCCACTATTTATCCCTCAATCAACATTGCTTTAAAAAAAGCAGATTATCTGGTCGTTATCACATTGCTGTTTGTGGGAGCTTGCTGTGCGCAAATTGGCTGCCGCGTTTCCAACATTACAACAGCGACTACACTTCAAAAACGACTTCATTGTAAAACACTTTGGGACGTCAGGTGGTCGGGAAAGGCGCTTTAGAAATGCGTCTTCTTTCAATTAGCTGCAATAACTTCAGTTTTAACAAGAATCACTCCCCAAGCCTTCACCTTGACTGAACTGTCAATCAAGTCATTCAACTGGAGACAGTTAGAGAACTTGGGCCCTCTAAAGGGACGTTACACAGCTGTCCTTGGAAGAGCCACTATCTAAAGCCATAGCTTCTCGACTTGATGGTCCAAACATGTCCATAGATATCTCACTATTGAGAGATCTATTGTAGCTCTCAAGGCTGAGCAAACTAAGAGTTTGTGGCCTCTGCTGATTCTCCTTACAGCTGAAACTCTGTATTTGCTTTTCATTTCCCTGTAAATGAAATTGAAACCGACATCTCCAGCCTTCTAACAGAAACTTACTTAACAGGCAAAAACTAAAAGTTAATATAAAGAATTAACTCTTTCCTTAATCAGATAACGTTTGTTACCTTACAGGTCACTAGAGCCTGGAAGTTTCAATATGTTATGGATGCTGCCCTGGTCACTTACAAGAACTAAGTCTACAACTGAGTTAGCTTCAGCAGAGTCCTTGATAGGATCAAAGTGAAATTCTGCACTTTATTCACTACTTCAGTTTCTGTTACCTCACTCTGATTCTGGAAATCCCAGTTTATATTGAGTTGATTGAAGCCACCTATTATTACAACATTGTCTTTGCATATCTTATCTCATCGAACATATTATTGTCACTGCTGTTGTTAGTCAAGCCCTTTGCTTGTTAATTTAAGGCTGACTATTTCATTTTGCGTCTTCCTTAATTTGAACATATAAAGTTACTTTTCCTCTCCTGTAAAAATGTAATTTTCCTACCGCCCTGGGTATTGAGCTCACTTCGATCTGCTGGGGTAAGCAATGTTCCCCTATAACATAATTTCCCACTGCTACATGTATTACCTATAACTAAGTAAAGCATCTTGTTTTGAATGCTTTTAAAATTCAGGCATGGACACTAATCTCTACTTTTCTTATCATTTCATGGCCTTGGGATAGATAGGAGTTTCTGTGGCCGAGACCGAGACTCCAAGATGGTATGTTGCCTCCCTGGTGCAAGGGTCAAGGATGTCTCGGAGCGGGTGCAGAGCATTCTGAAGGGGGAGGGGGATCAGCCAGTTGTCGTGGTACATGTAGGTACCAACGATGTAGGTAAAAAGAGGGAGGAGGTCCTACAAGCTGAATTTAGGGAGTTAGGAGCTAAATTGAAAAGTAGGACCTCAAAGGTAGTAATCTCTGGATTGCTACCAGTGCCACGAGCAAATAAGTTTAGAGAGAGTAAGATAGATAAGCTAAATACGTGGCTTGAGCAGTGGTGCAAGGGAGAGGGATTTAAATTCTTGAGGCATTGGAACCAGTTCTTGGGGAGGAGTGACCTGTACCAAGGGGACGGTCTACACCTGAACTGTGAGGGAGCCGATGTCCTCGGGGTAATATTTTCTAGGGCGGTTCGGGAGGATTTAAACTAATTTGGCAGGGGGATGGGAACCTAGGTAGTGGAAAAGAGGGAAGTCATATGAAGTCAGAAATAGATGGTAGAAAGGTGAGAAGCAATAAGCAAAGGAGAGAAACACAAAGGGCCAAACTAATTCATAATGAGAGTGTGAAAAAAGCAAGCCTGAAGGCTTTGTATCTTAATGCTAGAAGCATTAGGAACAAGGTGGATGAATTAGTTGTGGAAATAGAGGTAAACAAGTATGATTTGATTGGGATTACAGAAACGTGGCTGCAGGGTGGGCAAGGCTGGGAACTTAACATCCAGGGATATACAATATTTAGGAAGGATCGGCAAAAAGGTAGGGGAGGTGGGGTAGCATTGCTGGTAAAGGAGGGGATTAATGCAATGGAAAGGAAGGATATTAACTCGGATGAAACGGAATCTGTATGGGTAGAAATGAGAAATAGCAAGGGGAGGAAAACGTTAGTGGGTGTGATATATAGGCCTCCAAATAGTAATATGGAGGTGAGGGAAGGCATAAAAAGGGAAATTAGAGAAGCGTGCGATAAGAGCACAGCTGTCATCATGGGTGACTTTAATTTACATATTGATTGGACTACCCAAATTAGTAAAAATTCTGAGGAGGAGGAATTCCTGGAATGTTTTCGGGACGGTTATCTGGACCAATATGTCGAGGAGCCGACTCGAGATCAGGCCGTTTTAGACTGGGTATTGTGCAATGAGAAGGGACTTATCAGCAATCTTGTACGAGGCCCCTTGGGTCAGAGCGATCATAATATGATCGAGCTCTCAGTCGAGATGGAGAGTGAGGAAATTGAATCAGAGACTAAGGTCCAGAACTTAAATAAAGGGAATTACGAGGGTATGAGACGGGAATTGGGTAAGATTGATTGGGTGGTGTTTCTGGGGGGATTGACAGTGGATAGACAATGGCAAGCATTCAAAGATAGAATGGAAGAATTCCAGAACATGTTTATACCGGTTTGGCATAAAAATAAACCTAAAAAGGTGACTCAACCGTGGATAACGAGGGAAATTAGGGACAGCATAAAATCAAAAAAAAGGGCATATCAACTGGCAAAAAAAAGCACCAGACCGGAAGATTGGGGGCAGTACAGGATACAGCAAAAGAGGACAAAGGGATTAATCAGGAAGGGGAAAATAGAATACGAAAGTAAACTTGCAGCAAACATAAAGACAGACTGCAAAAGCTTTTATCGATATATCAGGAGGAAAAGACTGGTAAAATCCCAAGTCGGTCCCTTGCAGTCCGATTCGGGAGAATATATAATGGAGAATAAGGAAATGGCAGACCAATTAAACTCATACTTTGGTTCTGTATTCACAAAGGAGGACACAAATAACCTCCCAGGAATATCGGCAAACATAGGGACTAATGAGAGGGAGGAGCTGACAGAAATTAGTATCTCTAGGGATATGGTGTTGGGTAAGTTGAGGGGACTGAAGGCCGACAAATCCCCGGGGCCTGATAAACTACATCCTAGGGTACTTAAGGAGGTGGCCCTGGAGATAGCAGATGCTCTAAAGATCATCTTCCGGAACTCCATTGACTCGGGAACAGTACCCGTGGATTGGAGGGTAGCTAATGTTACCCCAATATTTAAAAAGGGGGGTAGAGAGAAAGCAGGGAATTATAGACCAGTAAGCCTTACATCGGTTGTGGGCAAAATGCTAGAGTCCATTATTAAGGATAAAATAGCGGAGCACTTGACAAATGGGGAAAGAATCGGACAGAGTCAACATGGATTTACAAAGGGTAAATCGTGTTTGACTAATCTGCTGGAATTTTTTGAGGAAGTAACTGGTAAAATAGATGGGGGAGAGCCAGTGGATGTGGTGTACCTTGACTTCCAGAAAGCCTTCGATAAGGTTCCACACAAAAGATTATCATGCAAAATTAAGGCTCATGGGATTGGGGGCAAAGTATTAACGTGGATAGAGAACTGGCTGGCGGATAGCAAACAGAGAGTTGGAATAAACGGCTCGTTTTCGGAGTGGCAGGCAGTGACCAGCGGGGTGCCGCAAGGATCGGTCCTGGGACCCCAGCTGTTCACAATATATATAAATGATCTGGATCAGGGAATTGGATGCAATATTTCCAAATTCGCTGACGACACTAAACTAGGAGGAGGGGTGGGCTCTGATGAGGATGTCAGGAGGCTACAGTGCGATTTGGACAGGTTGGGGGAATGGGCGGATACGTGGCAGATGCACTATAATGTGGATAAATGCGAGGTTATCCACTTTGGGGGTAAAAACAGGAGGGTAGATTATTTTCTAAATGGCAATAGATTGGGAGATGGGGAAGTGCAGAGGGACCTGGGTGTTCTTGTGCACCAGTCACTGAAGGAGAGCATGCAGGTGCAACAGGCGATTAAGAAGGCAAATGGTATGTTGGCCTTCATATCAAGGGGGTTCGAGTATAGGAATAGGGATACCTTACTACAGCTGTACAAGGTGCTGGTGAGACCGCATCTGGAGTATTGTGTACAGTTTTGGTCGCCCCATCTGCGGAAGGATCTTCTTGCCATGGAGGGAGTGCAACGGCGATTCACCAGGCTGATACCTGGAATGGCGGGAATGACCTACGAAGAGAGATTAAATAGTTTGGGCTTGTACTCACTGGAGTTTAGAAGATTGAGAGGGGATCTCATCGAAACATATAAAATTATGGCAGGCCTGGACAGGCTGAATTCAGAGAGAATGTTTCCAATGGCCGGGGAGCACAGAACCAGGGGCCACAGTCTAAAAATAGCGGGCAAATCATTTAAAACAGAGATGAGGAAGAATTTCTTCACTCAAAGAGTGGTGAGCCTGTGGAATTCCCTGCCACAGAGGGCTGTGAAGGCTAATTCAATAAATATTTTCAAGAGAGAATTGGATATATTTCTGAAGGCTAAGGGGATTAAGGGTTACGGAGAAAAGGCGGGGACGGGGTACTGAACTGGTAAGATCAGCTATGATCTCAGACGAAGATCAGCCATGATCTCATTGAATGGCGGAGCAGGCTCGAAGGGCCGAATGGCCTACTCCTGTTCCTATCTCTATGTTTCTATGTTTCCTTTAACTGGATTTACTTTCTGGTTTAAGAATTTTGTTATCCTTTCCATCCTCACCAGATTTCAGCAGACAGAGGTTTACTGAAGTGGGTATACATTCCTTTGTTTGGATGAGAAGCTGACTAAATTGTATTGGAAGTATTTCAGGTGTTTAATAACATGCATTAAGCTCACCTCTTGCCCCATTTTTCCTTTAATCCTTTCTGGTAAAGCACTAGCAGATAGTTGCAGTGCCATTATATTTATATGATCATTTAGTAGTTGTACAGAATTTGATAAAATAATTGGTTTGCAAGCACCAGTGACCATGCTATACAAAACTGCAATTGCTAAATAGTAATGCACAGTTTTTTACTTGCCATACTGTTACTGGAGCTGCCAAAGAAATAAGTGCATTTTTGTGTATGGAATTGTTTGATCTTCTATGCGGACGTGCATTCCTGACATATATGGAAGGGGGAAAAAAGCTTTAAGGTGGGAAACCTGGGGGGATGCTTTCAGTTCTTGTGTATTTTTTAAAATTGGGAACCTTTTCCTACCTTGTAGATAACTTCAGTTAGTCAGCTATTTTCCTCTTGCGTGAGATTTTCACTTGTACCTGGCGCTGCTCTGATGGCGTAGATTATGGGTGTGACTTGCTTCGATGTAGGACTCCATTCACAACCAGACATTGGTGCTTTGGATTTGTCCGACCTTTTCTAGTTCAAATGCTGCCTGCTTGACATCCATGTTATTCTGAAGTGCCAATTCCACTTAAGCTGTACACACAACCTATATCATCTGAGCAATTCTGTATGGGAGTAGAGATCTGAATTGACTGGTCTTCACTGATGGAAAATATATAACTGAATTTATTTCTTAACTGGTCAAAGATATGCTCCTGTAGTAAAGGTGGCTTTCCTAGGCATTTTCTCCTTTTTAAAGTTGTAGTGATCCCTAAATCTTTTTTCTTTAGTAGAGCTAAAGCTGTGGGAGAAGAAGACTATTCTCTTTCTAAGTTAGGTTTAAATATATTTGCAGAAGTAGAAGTTGATTACTCTAAATACAGATCTCCCTCTCTTGCTTCCTCTTGAACTAAGGACAATTTACAGGGCTGAGACTGGTTGACCTACTGGTAGGATTTAGCTAATGGCTCTGAACTGAATGCTGGGAGGCGACCAGGAATAGATCAAGACATGAATGTTCTTTTAAAACAAGTTATTTTAGCCCTACTTTGGCCAGCAGAACTTCTAAAGCCTATTCTGTCTTCTGTTCTTTTTTCCTCTCTTTCACCCTTGGTTTCATGGTTTTCTGTGGCTCATGAACAGCTCTTGGGCAGCAGTTGCATGTCCTGCCATTTCCTATGAAGCTGCACGGGATACTCCTTGTCATTTTATCAGTCTAACAAGGAGAGAGACCCTACTTGAGTTTCCTTGTTGGCAAAGAAATTGATGAATATTATCTTCTATGAAAAGGGGACAGACCTTGAACAAAATGTACTCTGATATTTTCCTTCTCCTTTTAAGGATGGTGCAACCAAAGTGCAGCATTTTCTTGAAACCCTGAGTCCAAACAAGACATTAGGAATTTTCTGTGTGATCATTTGGTTGCATGATCACAAGCATCCCTGAAGGACACAGGTGAATAATGTGTGATACTGTAACCAGCCCGAATTTCTCCTCCAAACTGCCCACAAAGCTTTTTAACCTCACTGGATATTGGCAATAGAACTCATCCATTGCTAAAACTTCCACCATGTGAGTGCCCAGGAGAGCGCTGACTTCAGTCAACCGGATCGTTCAAGTGTGCCTTGTTCAAGTAGTTTGGATGATTTCTGAATATCTCTAAACAGTACCTGACCAGGAGTGGGGTTGGGAGTTTATGCAGATATCTCTCCCTCCCTGCTGAGTTAGTTGTAGTATCTCTATTGCTGCCTCAGTTGAGATTGAGCTGTAAATTTCTCCATTGAACAAATTCACTTGGAACTGTGGAAATTGGTCCACTAAAGTTTAATTAATTTGGAATGTTGGATATTGACATTAATACCTTGGTTTTCCCTTTCAGAGGCCTAACGTACTACAGTGCTGTAATTATCCTTCCCAAAACGTTTTCTTGTAAATCATTTCTCCTTTCCCTGCCACTAGAAATGATGGCAGCGACTATTTTCGATTCTTTTATGTCAGCCTGTTCCATAAATGCCAGTTTATCACCTCAACAGGTGTAAGTGAAGTTTTGTGTGTTTTATTGCAAAAGAATAGTACAAGTACCATCATGGGTAAGTGGTTACGTTTATTTTTTATACAGACTGAGCTACAGGTGAAATTTATAAAGCTGCTGTATCTGGATGGTAAAGCTGATGCTGTATCCCTATACAAATCTATAAAGAAGTTCTATGTAGAGCACCAAATCTGTCTCCAGTCTATGGCCATGATAACCACAAATGGTTCAGCCATTATGATGGGATCGAAAGGAGGTCTTCATGTCAAGCTCAAGGTAAAGTAATTGTAATGTTGACTCTTAAAACTAGTTATTTGTTCATGATGGAATTCCCATTAAATTAGTGAGATGGGGATTATTGTTAGTTGTTAGTGAATTATTGAGGTGCTTTTAATATACTGATTTAAAATATGCATGTAATCTTTTGAATGTAAAAGTGAGATTTTTGTGTTTGAGATGGATTTTCTGTACTCACCTGAGATCAGGCGGTTTTCAGAATCTGTTCAATTTGCTAGTGTGGCCTAACAATGGAGGAAGGATGTAATCTTATGTAAAAATCCTCAACAGGGAGTAATTGATACTTTTAATTCTCAGCTGATAGACTTGAATCGTATGTTGAGGTGGCCATGAAATAAATACTTTGTTTTCCATTTCAACACCATTTTGGGACTAAGTGGCATCAAGGAGCCCTAGTAAAACTGAAGTCCATGGGAATCGGGGGGGAAAACGCTCCACTGGCTGGAGTCATACCTAGCACAAAGGAAGATGGTTATGGTGGTTGAAGGTCAATTATCACAGCCCCAGGACATCGCTACAGGAGTTGCTCAGGGCAGTGTCCTAGGCCCACCATCTTCAGCTGCTTCATCAATGACCTTCCCTCCAACATAAGGTCAGAAATGGGGATGTTCGCTGATGACTGCACAGTGTTCAGCGCCATTCACAACTCCTCAGATAATGAAGCAGTCCATGCCCGCATGCAACAAGACTTGGACGACGTTCAGGCTTGGGCTGATGAGTGGCAGGCAACATTTGCGCCACAGAAGTGCCAGGTAATGACTGTCTCCAACAAGTGAGAGTCTAACCACCTCCCCTTGACATTCAATGGCATTACCATCGCGTGAATCCCACACCATCAACATCCTGGGGTCACCATTGACCAGAAACTTAACTGGACCAGCCACATATATACCGTGGCAACAAGAGCAGGTCAGAGGCTAGGTAGTCTGTGGCGAGTGTCTCACTTCCTGACTCCCCAAAGCCTTTCCACCATCTACAAGGCACAAGTAAGGAGTGTGATGGAATACTTTCCACTTAACCTGGATGAGTGCAGCTCCAACAACACTCAAGAAGCTCGACACCATCCAGGACAAAGCAGCTCGCTTGATTGGCACCCCATCCACCACCTTAAACATTCACTCCCTCCACCATCAGTGTACCATGGCTGCAGTGTGTACCATCTACAAGATGCACTGCCAAGGCTTCTTTGGCAGCACCTCCCAAACCCACGACTTTTTCCACCTAGAAGGGCAGCAGGCGCATGGGAACGCCACCATCTCCAAGTCTCACACCATCCTGACTTAGAAGTATATCGCCCTTCCTTCATCGTCGCTGGGTCAAAATCCTGGAACTCCCTACCTAACAGCACTGTGGTGGGAGTACCTTCACCACATGGACTGCAGCTGTTCAAGAAGGCAGTTCACCACCTTCTCAAGGGCAGTTCGGGATGGGCAATAAATGCTGGCCTTGCCAGCGATGCCCACATCCCATAAAACGAATTTAAAAAAAAAAAAAAAAAGTGTATAGTTATCCAAAGTGTTAAATGCATTTCTTTGTACTTTATATCCATCTCTACGTGTACGGTAGTGTAATGGTTCTGTTACTGCACTAGTAATCCAGAGGCCTGGACTAATAATCCGGATTTGAAATCCTACCATGGCAGTTTGTGAATGTGAATTCGGTTTATAAGAAAAAACAATTAAATAAATCTGGAATAAAAAGCTAGTATCCGTAATGGAGCTATCAGATTGTTGTAAAAATCCAGCTGATTCCCTAATGTCCTTTTTAGGGAACGAAACAAGCCGTCCTTGCCCAGTCTGGCCTATATGTGACTCCAGACCCACAGCATTGTCTCTTAATTGCCTTCTGAAATGGCTACGAAGAAGTATAATAAGAATGAAAATGGACGGACCACCTGGCTTCGACCTGGGCATTGGATTCAGATAGGACAAAACGACACCCAGCCCAGTCCTCCTCACAATCTGGGTACTTGTGTGCCAAATTTGGGACAGCTGTCCCACAAACTAGTCAAGCAACAATGACATAGTCATAGTCACAGAATCATATCAGCCAACCTCCCAGACAACTCCACCTCCTGTCCCACCAGCAGGACAGACCCACCAGGGGTGGCGATACAGTCCGGAGGGAGTGGCTCTGGTGATCCTCAACATTGACTCTGGACTCCATGAAGTCTCATGGCACCAGGTTAAACATGGGCAAGGAAACCTGCTTACCACCTACCGCCCTCTCTCGGCTGATGAATCAGTACTCCTCCATGTTGAACACCACTTGGAAAAAGCACCGAGGGCAGTAAGGGCATATAATGTACTAGGGGTGGGGGACTTCAATGTCCATCACCAAGAGTGGCTCATAAGCACCACCACTGACCGAGCTGTGCGAGTTCTGAAGGACATAACTGCCAGACTGGCCCAACTGACAGAAGCAACACGACCTTGTCCTCACCAATCTACCGGTCGTAGATGCATCTGTCCATGACAGTACTGGTAGGAGTGACCACCTCACAGCCCTTGTGGAGACACAGTCCCGTCTTCACACTGAGGACACCCTCCATTGTGTTGTGTGGCACTATCACCGTGCTAAATGGGAAAGATTAAGAACAGATCTAGCAGCTAAAAACTGGGCCATCAGCAGAATTGCATTCCACCACAATTGGTACCCTCATGCCCTGGCATATCCCTCACTCTACCATCACCATCAAGCCAGGCCCCTCTTACTGCACCTCCTAAACCCGCGACCTCTACCACCGAAAAGGTCGAGCAGCAGGCACATGGGAGCACCACCTCCAAGTTCCTCTCCAAGTCATACGCCATCCTGACTTGGATCCACTGCCCATTCTGGTTTAGTGCCAGCTGCAAATTTAACATATTTGCACATGGGTTTCTGAGTACAAATCATTGATATCAATTACAAATAGTAGTGGTCTCAACACTGATCCTGGAGTATTGTGTCCAATTCTGGGCGCCTTTAGGGAGGATGTCCAGGCCTTTGAAAGGGTGCAGAGGAGATTTCCTAGAATGATACCGGGGATGAGGGATTTCAGTTATGTGGAGAGACTATAGAAGCTTGGGATCATTCTCCTTGGAGCAGAGAAGGTTAGGGGGAGATTTAACAGTTGGAGCAGAGAAGCTTAGGGGGTGATTTAATAGAGGTGTTCAAAATGATCGGTTTTGATAGAGTAGATGGGGCAAAACTGTAACCAGGGGACACCGATTTAAAATAATTGGCAAAATAACTAGGAGGAGATGAGAATTTTTGAGTTATGATCTGGAAATAACTGCCTGAAAGGGTGGTAGAAACAGATTTAATAAGTTTCAAAAAGGAATTGGATAAATACTTGAAAAGTAAAAATTTGCCAGGGTATGGGGAAAGAGCAGGAGAGTGCAACTAATTGCACTGCTCTTGCAAAGAGCTGGTACAGACACGATGGGCTGAATGGCCTCCTCCTGTGCTGTATGATACTATGATTTACTCTAAGTTCCCAAAGCTTTGAGCTTAACTAATGGCCTTTGATGTAGAATTTTGTCAAATGTTCTGGAAGTCTAGGTACAACATGTCTTGGAGCTTAACACAGTCCACTTTGGATTCTACTTCCTCAATGAAGTCAAACAGGTTATTCCCTTTCTAAATCCATGTTAAGTGCTGTTAACTTGATTTGTGCAATATCTTAGTAAACACCAGATTGAAACCAATATTTTACATGGGCTTGAAGTTAAAACTAATGGGCTTGTAGTTGCCTGTTTCTAATTTGTCCCCCATTTTGAATATGGGCACCACCTAAACCTGCTTCCAATCGATTGGTACCTTTCCAGTGTCCAGTGACTTCCCCATAATCTTCTCCCTATTCTCCTTTAGTACTCTGGTATAAAAAACACTTATCCTCAGAAGTGTATTGTTTTTGAGCCCTTTTAGCCTATCTGGGATTTTCATCACATTCATATCAAAGTCTTTAATTTTGTCGTGGTCCAGTCTGTTTGTGGAGGGCATGTTGCTTATGCCTGCCCTTGTAAATCCTTGGAGGAAATAGTAATTCGCAATGTTTGCTGTCTTGTGCTCATCCTCTGTTTTGAGCCCATTTCAGTTTTAAGGTTCTCTCTTCTCTGACCTCTTACAATTGTACAAAAAGAACATCTTAGTGTTATGTTTTGCACCTGCTGCTGTGCTTTATTCGAGGTCTTTTCTGTGGTTCTTTGTAGTGGGATTAGTTTTAAATTGCTCTAGCCAAGGGTTGGCACAGGAAAAAAAAGGGTCAAATGGCCTCTTCCTGTACTGTAAATACCTATGGTTTTATAGCCTCCTTATTATGCTCCTCCAATCACTCTTTTAGCATGTTCCTGCACATCCTTGTATTTATCCTTGTGAACTTCATCCATTTTCTTCCTGAAGCATCTTAGATCATTTTTTCTTTCTTTTACTTTTTATTGGTTTATCAATTCATTTAGGTTCTCATCTATTTAGTCTGAGTTTACTGTTTCAGGTATGTATTTGTTCTGCATGCTCAACATTATGCCTTTAAAGGTATTTAACTTCTCAACTGAAGTGCTGTTGAATGATTGCCCTCAATTAATTTCATTAAGTTATTCCTTCATCCCTATGAAATTAACCCTTTTAAAGTTATATCCTCGGCTCCTAGTTTTAGGTTTTTCTGAATCCCAGTTCATGTTGAACTTGGTGGTTCTGTGGTCGATGTCCCTAAGGAGCCATAACATCCATTTTCTGCATCCTGTCGAGGTCATTTTTTAAAAATTCGGTCATGGAATGCGGGTGTCGCTGGCAAGGCCGACATTTATTGCCTATCCCTAATTGCCCTTAAGGTGGTGAGCCACCTTCTTGAACCACAGAGGGCAGTTAAGAGTCAACCACGTTGCTGTCACATATAGGCCAGACCAGGTAAGGATGGGAGATTTGCTTCCCTAAAGGACATTAGTGAACCAGATGGATTTTTACAACAACCTGGTAGTTTCATGGTTACCGTGACTGATGCGAGCTTTTTATTCCAGATTTATTTAATAAACTGAATTTAAATTCCACAGTTGCCATGGTGAGATTTGAACTCATGTCTCTGGATCATTAGTCCAGACCTCTGGATTACTAGTCCAGTAACATAATCACTATGCTGCTGAACCCTTTACAAACATCAACACTACCTCTTACATTCTCTGATGCATTGGGTTAAGAAGCAGTCATGCATTACCGTTAACAAATCTGACAGATTAATCAAGGATAGTCAGCACAGATTTGTTAAGGGAAGGTCGTGTCTGACAAACTTGATTGAATTTTTTGAGTAGGTAACAAGGAGGGTAGACGAGGATAGTGTGTTTGATGTAGTGTATATGGACTTTAGCAAGGCTTTTGATAAGGTTCCACATGGCAGACTGGTCACAAAGTTAAAAGCCCATGGGATCCAGGGCAAAGTGTCAAGTTGGATTCAAAACTGGCTCAGAGACAGGAAGCAAAGGGAAATGGTTGATGGATGTTTTTGTGACTGGAAGGCTGTTTCCAGTGGGGTTCCGCAGGGCTCAGTACTAGGTCCCTTGCTTTTTGTGGTATATATCAATGATCTAGACTTGAATATGGGGGGATATGATTAAGAAGTTTGCAGATGATACTAAAATCGGCTGTGTGGTTGATACTGAAGAAGGAAGCTGTAGACTGCAGGAAGATATCAATAAATTGGTCAGGTGGGCAGAACAGTGGCAAATGGAATTCAATCCGGAGAAGTGTGACGTAATGCATTTGGGGAGGGCTAACGAGGAAAGGGAATACACATTAAATGGTAGGACACTGAGTAGTGTAGAGGAACAAAGGGACCTTGGAGTGCATGTCCACAGATCCCTGAAGGTAGCAGGCCAGGTAGATAAGAAGGCATACGGAATGCTTGCCTTTATTAGCCGTGGCATAGAATACAAGAGCAGGGGGGTTATGCGTCAACTGCATAAAACACTAGTTAGGTCTTGGCTAGAGTACTGCGTGCAGTTCTGGTCAGCACATTACAGGAAAGCTGTGATTGCACTAGCGAGGGTACAGAGGAGATTTACAAGGATGTTGCCGGGAGTAGAGAATCTTAGCTATGAGGAAAGACTGGCTAGGCTGGGTCTGTTTTCCTTGGAACCTTATTGAGGTGTATAAAATTATGAGGGGCCGAGATAAAGTGGATAGAAAGGACCTATTTCCCTTAGCAGAGGGGTCAAAAACCAGGGGGCACAGGTTTAAAGTTATTTGAGGGGAAATTTCTTCACCCAGATGGTTGTGGGGGTCTGGAACTCACTGCCTGAAAGGGTGGTAGAGGCAGGAACCCTAACCACATTTAAAAAGTACTTGGATGTGCACTTGGGAGGCTCTAACCTGCAGGGCTACGGACGAAGAGCTGGGAAGTGGGATTAGACCGGATAACTCTTTGTTGGCCGGTGCGGACACAATGGGCCGAAATGGCCTCCTTCTGTGCTGTAACTTTCTATGCTTCTATGATTTAAGCCACTTGTGTTTTTCCAAATTAATATTGGGTTGATTGAAGTCTGTAAAATACCTTGCTTTTCTCCTATTTCTTCATCGGGAAAAATTGATAAAAAGCGAGAAAATAGAATGGGAGTAAACTAGCAAGAAATATAAAAGCAGATTGTAAGAGTTTCTACAGGTATGTAAAAAGGAAGAAAGTAGCAAAAGTAAACATTGGTCCCTTAGAGGCTGAGACAGGTGAAATTATAATGGGGAATAAGAAAATGGCAGAGACTTTAAACAAATATTTTGTATCTGTCTTCACAGTAGAAGACAGAAATAACCAAATAATAGTGGGGAACCAAGGGGCTAATAAGAGTGAGGAACTTAAAGTAATTAATATCAGTAGAGAAAACGTACTTGGGGAAATTAAAAGCCAATAAATCTCCTGGACCTGATGACCTACATCCTACAGTTCTAAAAGAGGTGGCTGAAGAGATAGCGGATGTATTGGTTGTGATCTTACAAAATTCCCTAGATTCTAGGACGGTCCCAGCGGGTTGGAAAGTAGCCAATGTAACCCCGCTATTCAAGAAAGGAGGGAGAGCGAAAACAGGGAACTACTATCCAGTTAACCTGACATCAGTCGTCGGGGAAAATGCTGGAATCCATTATTAAGGAAGTGGTAACAGGGCATTTAGAAAATCATAATATGATTAGGCAGAGTCAACATGGTTTTATGAAAGGGAAATCGTGTTTAACAAATGTATTCATTTTTTGAGGATGTAACTAGCAGAGTAGATAAAGGGGAACCTGTGGATGTAGTATATTTGGATTTACAAAAGGCATTTGATAAGGTGCCACATAAAAGGTTGCTACACAAGATAAGGGCTCATGGGGTTGGGGGTAATAGCATGGATAGCGGATTGGTTAACGGACAGAAAACAGAATAGGGATAAACTGGTCATTTTCTGGTTGGCAGGCAGGGTGTAACTAGTAGGATGCCGCAGGGATCCGTGCTTCGGTCTCAGCTATTTGCAATCTATATTAATGACTTCGATGAAGGACAGAGTGCAATGTATCCAAGTTTGCTGACGATACAAAGCTCAAAGCTAGGTGGGAAAGTAAGCTGTGAGGAGGACACAAAGCTTGCAAAGGAATATAGACAGGTTAAGTGAGTGGGCAATAAGGTGGCAGATGGAGTATAATGTGGGGAAATGTGAGATTATTCACTGGTAGGAAGAATAGAAAAACAGAATATTTTTTAAATGGTGAGAAATGATTAAATACTGGTGTTCAGAGAGATTTAGGTGTCCTCGTACAGGAAACACAAAGTTAGCATGCAGCTACAGCAAGCAATTAGGAAGGCAAATGGCACGTTGGCCTTTATTGCAAGTGGGTTGGAGTACAAGAGTAAGGAAGTCTTACTACAATTGTACAGGGCTTTGGTGAGACCACACCTGGAGTACTGTGCACAGTTTTGGTCTCCTTATCTGAGGAAGGGCATACTTGTCTTAGAGGGGGTGCAACAGAGGTTCACGAGATTGATTCCTGGAATGAGAGCGCTGTCCCATGAGGAGCGGTTGAGTAGATTGGGCCTAAACACTCGAGTTTAGAAGAATGAGAGGTGATCTCATTGAAACGTATAAGATTTTGAGAGGGGATTGACAGGGTAGACGCTGAGAGGTTGTTTCCCTTAGCTGGAGAGTCTAAAACTAGGGGACATAGTCTCAGGATAAGGGGTTGGCCATTTAGGACTGAGATGAGGAGGAATTTCTTCACTGAGGATTGTGAATCTTTGGAATTCTCTACCCTAAAAGGCTGTGGCTGCTGAGTTGTTGAGCATATTCAAGGCTGAAATGGATAGACTTTTGGTATCGAGGGATATGGGGATCGGGTGGGAAAGTAGAGTTGAGGTCAAAGGTCAGCCATGATCTTATTGATTGTCGGAGTAGGCTCAAGGGGCTGTATGGCCTACTCCTGCATCTGATTCTTAATGTTCTTAAAACTGACCTCTTTGAAGCCTGTATATTAGCCCTCTTGTTGGCCTGATTAAGTTTTTAATTAAGAGATGTCCAAGTGGTTAATTTTGTAGCTTTTTACTTCCCACAGGAACAATTTCTTTTACCTTCCAGGTGTCCCTGATGCATGGCTTCAACACCTCCTTTTCTGTCCACACTATCTTTCCTGAACACACTATACTGAATGCTATGCTCATTTCCATCCTCTTGATTTAGCCATGTTTCTGATATTCCTGTTACATTGTAGTTCCTCTTTGCTACAACAGCCTCCAGATCCACCATTGTATTTAAAATGAGCGGTCAAATGCAGTTCATTGATCTGAGGCTTTGTTTAGTGACTTGACTCTTGAAAGGGCTGATGTAGAGTTGTTAGAGATCCAGCTATTACTGGTGATCACATTGGGAGCCTGCAGGGTAGCCTTTATCAAACCTTGTTTAATTCTCGTGATTTGTGTCCTTGACTTGCTGAGAGTTACTTGTGATGCTATAGTGGTTCCCGTGATATCTTCAATGAGTTGGTTCCCGTGATATCGCCAATGAGTTGGTTCACGTGATATCGTCAATGAGTTGGGACACGATGTCCTCAGCAGATGACATGAGTGCTTGATGAGAAATTGGTGCTATTCAGACAAGACACAATTTTTGAAAGCATTAACTGCATCTCCTGGTCAGGGAAATTTCTGTTTCCGAGCCAGACTATTTTTGTCTTTCAACTTGTACACTGTGATGCTGAATCAAACACTAATATTGCAGTAGTAAAGGTATTCAACACCAGAGTCAGCTTTATTACTGGAATTTTGCCCCATTTGTTTAAAAATCTTTTAATTCTGTTTTCCGTGATTCTTCCTCATTCTCTGCCATACTTTTAATTTTAGCCTTTCTACGTAGCGTTTCTGAATTTAAAAGTAATTTGCAAATCTGTTAATTAACCTTTTTTCCTCCTTGCTCCCACCATTTGCTTTGGAAGTGGGAGTAAACAGGAAAACAAGTGCTTTATGTTTTCTAGAACCAGCTGTAGAATCCACGTAAAGTGCTGGTGTTTTTTCCAACACTAATTCTAGGTGTGATTACGTTTTGGTCATTAGTGGTGCACTTTAAGGCTATGAAGTCTGTTGCAATGATTTTTAATTCAACAATCTCTCACCTATATCTATGTATATAGGTAGATATTCCGTGGCTGCTTGGACAACACTTCGTGGTACATTCGGAGGCTTTGGCTATTAAGGATTCATACAATGAAATTACGCTTTTTCAAGAAATAGATGGTTGCTTTAAAGCTATCTATTCATACATTTCCAGGTAAAATAGATTGTAGCCCTGCTGAAATTATAATGGAATTTCAGGTCTCCGTGGAGGGAAGCCTGTTTGCAAACCTGGCGTGCAAGGAGTTTCTAGAGTTATCGCCTGCCTAAATCCAACCGCAGTAATTTAAACAAAAAAATAACACACTGCAGGTGCTGGAAATCTGAAACCAAGTTAGAAAATGTAGGAGCCACTCCACAGATCAGGCAGCGTCTGTGGAGAGAATAAATCAACTAATGTTTTGTGAGCCCTGCTTGTAGAACCTGGAACGTTAGCTGGTCTGTTCTCTCTACAGTTGCTATCTGATCTGTGAACGGACCAGCTAACATAACACAAGATCATAAGAAATAAGAGCAGGAGTAGGCCATTTGGCCCCTAGAGCCTGCTCCACCATTCAATAAGATCATGGCTGATCATCTACCTCAACTGCACTATCCCCATATCCCTTGATTCCCTTAATACCCCAAAATCTATCGAACTCTTGAATATATTCAACGACTGAGCCTCTACAGCCCTCTGAGGTAGAGAATTCCAAAGATTCACCACCCTGAGTGAAGAAATTTCTCCTCATCTCAGTCCTAAATGGCCCACCCCTTATTCTGAGACTGACACTCCTGGTTCTAGACTCCCCAGCCAGGGGAAACATCCTCCCTGCATCTACCCTGTTGAGCCCTGTAAGAATTTTGGATGTTTCAATTAAATCATTTCTCATTCTTCTAAACTCCAGAGAATATAGGCCTAGTCTACTCAATCTCTCCTCCTAGGACAATCCCCCCATCCCAGGAATCAGTTTGGTGAACCTTCGTTACACCCCCTCTAGCAAGTATATCCTTCCTTAGGTAAGGAGACCAAAACTGTACACAATACTCTAGTTGTGGTCTCACCAGGGCCCTATATAATTGCAGTAAGATGTCTTTACTCTTGTACTCAAATCCTCTTGTAATACAGGCCAATATACCATTTCCTTTCCTAATTGCTTGCTTTACCTGCATGTTAACTTTCAGTGATTTGTGAACAAGGACACCCAGGACCCTCTGAGCACCAACATTTCCCAATCTCTCTCCATTTAAAAAATACTTTGCTTTTCTATTTTTCTTTCCAAAATGGATAACTTCACATTTCTCCACGTTATATTCCATTTGCCATGTTCTTGCCCACTCACTTAGCTTGTCTATGTCCCCTTGAAGCCTCTTTGCATCCTCCTCACAACTTATATTCCCACCCAGCTTTGTATCATCAGCAAACTTGGATATATTACATTTGGTCCCCTCATCCAAATCATTGATATAGATTGTGAATAGCTGGGGCCCAAGCACTGATCCTTGTGGTACCCCACTAGCCACAGCCTGCCAACCCGAAAATGACCCGTTTATTCCTACTCTCTGTTTTCTGTCCGTTAACCAATCCTCAATCCATGCGAGTATATTACCCCCAACCCCATGAGCCCTAATTTTGTTTAATACTGTAACCCCTTGTGTGGTACCTTATCGAATGCCTTCTGAAAATCCAAATAAACCACATCCACTGGTTTCCACTTATCTATTCTGCTAGTTACAACCTCCAAAAACAGATTCGTCAAACACGATTTCCTTTTCATAAATCCGTGTTGACTCTGCCCAATCCTATTATTATTTTCTAACGTTCTAGGTTCTTCAAGCAGAGATCGCACCTAAAACATTAGCTTTGTTTATTATCTCCACAGATGCTGCCTGATCATCTGAGTGTTTCCAGCATTTTCTGTTTTGGTTTTGGAGAGAGTAAATTAACTTTGCTCCTGTATTAGATCTGAGATTCCAAAGGTTGTCATAATGCACTCCATAATCCATTATACAGTACAGGCTGTACTACATTTATTTACACGCTCTACTGGTTGTGCTGGTCAATGTGAAGGAAGTCGTTACTTAGATTAGTGCGTTTTCCCACTTTTTATTGATGGTATGAGTACAATGCAGTCAAGGTTCCTTTTTATTGTCCCAATACTGTACCTTGACTTTCAGTATTCTCTACTGCATCAGCATGTTTCCTTCCATTTCCAACATCTGCAAACTATGACATTTCGAATTTTTATTAAACAAAATGCGAGTAGTTTTGTGCTGCAGCATGTATATTGGATTAGGTTGAGATTATTAAGACTCCTTTCACTTGGCGTTTTGACCACTATCTTTGAGAGATTAGATTTCTATCCTCTCTGAGGTGGATTAGAACCCTAGATTTGATCCACTTTACCACTCAGTCCAATTTCTACTCCACAGTATTAATGTATACTGCTAATATATTTATTTCTGGAGGAACCATGGCTCATAGGACACCACCAAAGTTATTTAATGATTTTTATCAAGGTTGAGGTAAATCAGGAAGTAGTGACTTGGTTATCCCAAATTTTGGTGTTAAAAGCCAGTAATGTAGGAGGAAGAAAAGACTGATGGAAAAAGTGACGATTTCATGTAACTTTTCTCTCTTTTTTTAATAAAAGATCCACTGTTAAACACAGCGGTTTGGAAGAGGTCTTCCACGTCCTGGAGACGAGCACCATCAAACTGGCAAAGGCCTGCCACCTCAAATGGATAAATCGAGGCAGGGCGATCCAAGCAATTTGCAAATCCTACCAAACTCTCATAATATATTTTTCTGACATGAGTTACAGTGAACATGACATCACAGCAGAAAGCATCCTCCTTAAACTCCAACAGCCTCGGTATTATGTTCTCCATTCTAATGTGTATTTAGAATTTGAATGTATTTTTCAAGCTGATTGTTGTGAATTTTGTAATTTTCTGGGGATCAAATTTAACACTTTGTGGGCAGAAAAGTGCCAATTTTTGTTTCTTTTACTCATTAGTGAAGGTTCATTAATCCATTATTTGGGGAAAAAGAAAGACAGGCATTTATATAGTGCCTTTTACGACCTGAGGACAACCCAAAGTGCTTTATAGCCAATTAAGTACTTTTGAAGTGTAGTCACTGTTGTATTGTAGGAATGGTGGCAGCCAATTTGCGCACAGCAAGGTCCCACAAACAGCAATGCAATAATGACCAGATAATCTGTTTTTAGGTTTTGGTTAAGGGATAAATATTGGCCAGGATACCGGGTATAGCTCCCCTGCTCTTCGAATAGTGCCATGGGACCTTTTATGTGCACCTCCAACAGTGCAGCACTCCCTCTACTGGACTGGAGTGTCAGCCTAGATTTTTGTGTTCAAGTCCCTGGTGTGGGACTTAAACCTACAACCACTGAGCCATGGCTGACACCATGAATTGCACTGCAAGTGCACAGCTCCTTTTAAAATATACTTTTAAAATAACAGCTTAATCATGAACATTTGCTGAGAAAACAATTGTTATAAAGTAGCTGCAGTGACCAGTTCCTTGCGTTTGTGAAATGTTTTTATTTTCTCTTTACATTTACAGCATTCTACTTGCCATTTTCTTCTTGAGAGATCTCCTCCACCACTTGGACAATCTATTGCTATTTTTTCAGGAAAGATTTGTGAACCCAGTCAGAGTACCTGAAAGGGTTCAAGCCACAATCAATCTCCTTGAGTGCAAATACCTCGGAAACAATATATTGTGGGAGAGCAGCTTTCTGCTGGGGATCCAGCTACTAGAGAGCGGTGCTCTTTCTCGACCACCTACGACAAGGAAACCACATGGACCTATACTTCATAAGACAGCAGCTAAAGCTACTGATGAGATAGCTGTCTCTGTTAAAACTCTGGTTAGTAGATTTAAAAAGTAATGTCTAAGTTATTAAAGTAATGGAGTTACTAACTTAAATTTTGACTGCTGGCGAACTTTCGTACTACTTTTACAAGTGTAATTCTATCGCACAGCACTAGTATAATATGAAGTGTTTTCTTTTGCCCTCTGTGTGGTGGGTTCCTGGGTTAGGCATTCTGTGTAATGACTGATCGCTGGCAAAAATGGGGTAATGGAGACCATGTTTTATCGTAGAAAAGCTCTGCTTAACTTTCCTTAACAATCATTTTTTTTTAGGTGAGGAATATTGTTGACAGTCTGAAGGAGAGGTTCCCTGATAACGCAATCATCAGAGCTTTTCGTATCCTAGATCCAGATAGGATTCCGTCTGACCCTGAGAAACTGGCTCAGTATGGAAATAGTGAAGCAGCAGCTCTCCAGAATCATTTCTCGGACCTCCTTTCCAACGATGGAAAAGATTTAGTTGCTGAGTGGGACCAGATGAAATATCTAATTGCATCCAGAAAAGGAGAGAGTTTGGATGAAGTAAGCAAAGTTTTATAACTGATAACTTAAATTTTATAGATTAGCCACTTGTATTTACTGTGGTGTAATGTATAGATTAGTACTACGAATATTGCATGCTAAATATTCCAAAGTATGGAAAGAACTCAATAAAAATATATATTACAAACCACCTGTGAAATCTGGTGTGGAATATGCACATTTTGAAATGTTTCATATCTTTATAGGATGTGACTTGGGTTTGTACAAAAAATGGCAAGTCACTTGAATGTAACTTCTATATGCTGGACTTTACATATGTATATTAGAGCAAGAGTGAATGTCCTTTTTCTTCTTCCCCTCCCTCTTCCCCACAGGTTTGCATTGATCTGGCACACTCTGATATGTGGAGAAAAGAATATCCAAACTTCTCGATACTAGGAGAGGTTTGTGTGGTGATGTCTGCATCAACTGCTGAACCTGATAGGGGCTTTTCGTCTGTGAACTTGATAAGAAACAAATACAGGTACACTGTCAAGTTGAGAATTGGCCAGCCATTGTTTCTTACATGATTTATTAGCAGTTGAACAATTTTTTTTTTTCCTGACTTAATTTCTCCTGCAGGAATCGGCTTACTTCAGACCAACTTGATCAGTTGCTCAGGCTGTGCTTGGAGAAGCCTGAAGACATGCAGGATTATTTAGATGCAGCCTATGCTGCGTGGCTGCAAGCTGAACAGTGGAGGCTTCTCCTCAAAGAATGGAGAAAAGGGGAAGAATCGAAAACTGAATCTGATTCAACTGAATCCGATCCGGATCCTTTGTCTGATTCAGAATGAAAATGATTGCTGCTGACTAGTGTCTTTGGACATGCATGACAGAAAGGGAAAAATCCGATTTCTTTGTTAACTCGTGATTCTCTGTTGGTGCTATGTTGTTTGTAATTGTATTACAAAGAAATGTACATTGCCTTACATTACATTACATTTGCCTTACATTACATTACATTGCCTAAAATAAAAGGCATCTCCCAGTATTCTGTATACTGTTCCTTTATTGCTGATTGATAATCCAACACAACATGCTTCCGCATCATAGCATGTTTACCATACAATAAAGAATTAACAAAATGGGATTTTATACATTAGTTTAAATACAGCTGAGTTATCATGACTCGATAGCATTTGGTACCTTTTTAATAAAAAAAAAACCTTGACACTCACTAGCTTTCTTGGATGTTTAAACAGTCGTTGACTGTCTAAAATGATTGGATGTAATAAAAGTTCAAGGTGTAATTCAGCTGCTGTGGTTTGTGGGATTGGTGCTGAGATACTTGGTACAATTTAGATAGGAAGAGGCAGCTTGTAGAATTGCATTCTAAATCTCCTTGGAAAGCTAATGTGTTGTAATAGTGCATTAAAGTATTCAGGGGTTTCAAAGTCAAGATCAGTTTTTGGATCCCATGCTTCCTAAAAATATAATGCAAAGTACAGGGAAAGTTTTCGAAAAGTGAAATTTAAAAGACTTCACATTGGATTATTCCATTTAAGTAATATTTTAAAATGTAGCAGTAAATTTGATTTTAAGAACTGTGAAAGACTTGTATTCAGTTGTTTTTTGATGAGGCAGCTGTATACTACTTCAGGGAGTTCCAGAGCTCCGCTTCCTGTATGTAATGCAGAAAGGTGGAGTTAGGGCTTTTATCTGAGCTGTCAATGCCATTGGCATCAGCAACATTTTAAAAAAAACACTTTTTACAAAAGGTTTCACTTTTATGAATGTTCAGATTGTCTTGCATGCGTAGATCAGTATAAAAAAAACACCCCACTGGTACTTTATTATTGTTTATACTACGGTACAGGTCTAGTATCTCAAAAGAATCATATAGGAACCAAACATCCTTAGGCAGGGGCTACATCAATCATAGAATAAAGCTGGAGCTGTGATTTACTGTGTTGATAGGTCAGTGGGGTCCATTTACTACCCTACCCTTCAGTGGTATTATCTGCTTGTATCCTGCACAGCAAACTGCTCTCTATTCATCATTTATCCATTTCATTTTCTTTTATTCTAGTTATAATTTTGTTTAATCTAAGATACTGTGCTAACCTGGAGAGTTTCAGAATTTAAGATGGTGCAAATAGTTCCCAATTCCTCACCACCCTTTCACTTTTTCCCTGCAGATCTCTTGCTGAATGTTGCAGTCTGGTAACCTTTATGTACATGTGTGAAGCTGTTTACTTCTGTGGTCTCTAATTGCAGCGCATTCTTAAAATGTTTGGTACTGTGGGGTTCAGAATCACCACATTGCAGTGATGAGGCACCACTGAGGATATGGGATAAGAGTTCAGGGTGTGGGGAGATGGGAACTGTGAGGGAATGAATAGCCTAAACTTCATGTGCTGCTTCATATGCAAGCGGCTGACTCAATGTGTGCCACACGCTGCACGGATCCATTAATGAGTCGATTTCTGAACGTAAAGTAAAAAAGGCTGTATGGTTCTTCCAGCCTTTATTGAAGCTCAGCAGTGTATGAGCTTCACTTGTTGGGTTGCAAAGGTACTCTTGCATGCTTTCAAGTTGTGTTCAGATGGTAAAATGTTCTGTGCAGCAGTTCAATCATTGTTTTATCAGTTCAGTGCACACCTGGGCATCTTCACTTGACTCCAACAATTAAGTGTGAATAGGGTAGCTGGTGGTTGTCCACGTAAGGGTGATTGTGTCTTTTGTGCTATTAATGAAACTTACTTTCCATGCACTCTTTTTAATTACTTAATTCCTTTTGTAATCATGCATCTTATTTAGTGTTGCATTTTTACTTGTGAAATGATCAGACTGATGCTTGTTCTTGGATATTCTCATTCCATTTTATTTTGCTTTCCTTGGGTCTATTCCTGAGCTACTGCTTTAGCTTGCTTATTATAATTGGTATAGCACATTGGGTTTGGTAGTAAATGTGTCCATTATGTCTGTTCTGATGCTGCTTAGTTAAGTAAATTTTACTTTATTGCATATGTTCAGTGTCACTTTAAAAATATACAGATAGTCTTAACACTAGTTTGCCAAAAATTTACTGTAACAAAATTTCTATAGAGTGCATGGTCCATTTGTAGTATTTTTACCACAGGCCATTCATTCATTCATTCATTCATTCATTATACATTTTTAACCTCATCATCACACATTCACACTTAAAAATAACAAACTTTTTTCAAGAAGGTGCTAACGTGCTTTTCATTGAATTACTAACGTGTTGTTGTGTTTAGGTGAAAATTGGAAATGGATTGACAGTATACAGTGTGCTGAGCACTGAAAACGGATATAATTGAGGAAATATTATGCTTGGAACAGGATGATGCATTTAAAAAATTATGCTTGGAATTGGTGTTCTGTTTATTTGGGAGATGGAAAGTGATTTGATGCGTTTAGAATTCTGTGCTTGGATCAGAATTACACTTGGATCAGGTATGTGGCTGTGCTTCACTGGAATTGATTGTATTGCGTTTTTGTACTGTACACAGGCTGCTGTTGGTCTGAAGAAAATAAAGGTGTTAACAGTTTGTTAAAGGAATTCCTTTTGAATGTGATGAATTCAAGTTGCACACATGAGATTTGTGTTTTTTCTTAATATAACTTGGCCTGATGCACTGTCAGTAATCTGATACGAGTTCACTTTTGAGCGCTTTGTTTAAAAAAATTCTTCTGGTTGGGCCATCATGAGGCATTTCACAGAATCACAGAATCACAGAAACCCCACAGTGCAGATAGAGGCCATTTCGGCCCATCGAGCCTGCACCGACACATATCCCACCCGATCCCCGTAACCCCTACACCAACACATATCCCACCCTATCCTGCAACCCCACGTATTTAATCCCCCTAACACTAAGGGTCAATTTATCATAGCCAATCAACCTAACCTGCACATCTTTGGACTGTGGGAGGAAACCGGAGCACCCGGAGGAAACCCACGCAAACACGGGGAGAATGTGCAAACTCCACACAGACAGTCGCCCGAGGCCGGATTCGAACCCGGGTCCCTGGCGCTGTGAGGCAACAGTGCTAACCACTATGCCACCGTGCTGTGAATGTTTTAAACTGGAGTTCATTTCCTGTTTCTCAGCTGTGAAATTATAATTAACTCCTATAGAACATGTTTTTCATCAGGAGAAAAATATGATGCACTCATTGAGCACGTGCAAATGAAATAAAAGATCTGAAGGTGACTGTCAACTGCACATTGAGGTTTTAAATGCTCATTGTCGGCAGTATATGAGAACTCTACACAGTTAGAAAGACTGCAGTCTGTTTGCTTAATATGCTCTGTCTTCAACAATTAACTATTTTAAATGGTTAAATCTTCCTAGATAGTTTCATAGTCATAGTCCTTTTTAACACCATTAAATATGATGGTTGAAACATTGGGATTAATACCTGGCGAGAATATTATGTAAATGTAATTACCTTGTATGCGTTATTCAGTGCCTCGGTTAAATTAGCACTGATAAACTTGGTGTATTGATTTAAATTTGAAAGATTTTTTAATATTAAATACTTTGTGTCATTCGATAAAATTGAGACTCAAATCAGAATATTATGAGAATGGTAGCATAAGCTGGTATCTAGGTTTATTATTTCTCCTCGGGTAGAGGGAATTAATTGATGAACTGTTTGAACAGGTTTGTATTTAGGAAATGCTCTAATCTTCTATGGTGTTGCTCATGGGTAATTTGGGGTCTGGAAACAATTAAGGTGTTTAGTGTGTTCCCATTCTGAGCCAGAAAGTAGGGTGCAGTGGTTGGGAGAGCGATATGTGCACTGTTAAAATTAAAACCACTGTAGCTTGAAGTAGTGGCTTACCTGGTGTGTTTTGGCAGCCACAGTCTCCAAATGTGACATGAACAGGGTGACACTGGTGCATCCTAGGAATTGGCTAGTTGGTTGAGCCTCTTCACTCGCGTGTGAAGTGCATGGAATGTGGTGGAATTCAAGTCCAAGGCTTCATGGAGACTGGCAGACCTGTGCGAATACATTTATGGCAGGGTGTATTTGCAACACTAAAGTTCTGATTGGTCCCCTTGGAGGATAAGACACACCCAGCAGTTTGTCTGGAATGTATAATTAGACCCTGCCTGCCCCAAACATTACATGACAACTGCAATGTACTAACCAATGAACAGTAGCCTAGTGGTTATGGTATAGGACTAGCACGTCAGGTCATGAGTTCAAATCCTACCATGGCAAGTTGTGAAATTGAGTTAAATAAACCTGAAAATCTGCCAGTTTGTTTGAAAAATCCAACTAGGGATGGACAATAAATACTGCCTTGTACTTTGCAATGTGTAATCTGATCCATTCGTTCTGACTGCCAGGCTCCAGAGCTCGCAGTACTGCTTTTAGAAAACAGACAAGGCTCACCCTCACCGCCCCCCCCCCCCCCCCCCCCCCCCACAACCCCCCAACCAAGTTCCTGACCCCCAATGGCGCAGTTTCTGAATAAGTGTTGTGTTTTTGCAGAATCTGGCATGCTCTCTCTACATCTCTCGCATACAAACACCCTCTGTTTGGAAAAAAAGACGACTCCATGTGAACTTGACCTGACTTAAGGTTTTGAAAATTGCCCTCTAGTCCCTTGTAACATTGTACTCTTTAAGTTTATTGGCTGAACTGAATTTTGTTAATTTATATTTCTGCAGTGTTAAATTCAGCTTGTTGTTTCAACATTAAGCCCAGCAGACTTGAATCACGATAATTTGGAATATTAGTTGGTAAACAAGAGGAAGGATTCTTGTATACAACCTCGAGCATTTCATGCCATTACAATGGAATGGTTCTTGGGCAGCATCTATGCTGGTGTTGAAATGGATTGTTTTATGCTACTTTTGAAACTGGAATACCCAAAGATTTTGAGAAAATATTGATATTTGTATGGACCGAATAGAGTGCCACCTTGTGGACAGAGCCTGTAATTAGCCAGTGACCGGAGCCTTTTCCATATAAATGTCGACAGGAATTGATAATGAAAAAGCTGGTAGAAAAGTATGATGAAAAAGGAAGTAAGGTTTTGTATTCAGAAAGTACACGTGAATGTAAGATTTTTCATTATGTATTATATTTAAAAACCATACGTGTTACCAAATTCTAATGGTACTACTGCACCTGTAAGTGGTGCTGCGAACATCATGTTGCATTACCAATTGAGTACAGTGAGGCTGCAGTCAACATTACATGACGACTGGCAATGTACTAACCAATGAACAGTAGCCTAGTGCTTATGGTTATAGGACTGTCAGGTCATGAGTTCAAATCCTACCATGGCAAGTTGTGAAATTGAGTTAAATAAACCTGAAAATCTGCCAGTTTGTTTGAAAAATCCAACTAGGGATGGGACAATAAATACTGCCTTGTGCTGAGAACAAATAGATTAAAAAATGGAAAATTCAAGGATGGATTAGAGAGGGAGCGGAAGAATGTCGATTGACCCTATGGTGCCTTTCGGGGAGCCAGAAGTGGACTGTGAAGGGAAGAAAATGCGAAGGCAATGCCATTATTGCTGACATATCCATGAAGAGAACTGGCAGGACATGAAGGAAGAAGAGTGAGTGTACCAGCTTCAGGAAGCAGAAGCAAGACCCCAAAAGAGTGCAATTTCTGAACGCCGTTGGATTAAAGAACAACTCCCCCTCCCCCCCCCCCCCCCCCCACCTACAACAGCACTAAGCGGTAAATTGGCAGGTTGTCTGAACGAAGCCTGAACCACCCATGCATCCGCTGACTTTGAAATGTGAATGCAGGCAGATGAAGGCGTTCCACCTAACCACCCCTCTCCCCAGCATAACAGTAAAATAGTGGATGAAAGAACATCCCCATCCCGTTAATCATAACATCAGGAAGCCTGAAGAGTGATTCTCTGGCTGAATTTTAAATCAGTAGGACTCCTTACTGAGCATAAAAATTTGAGTGGAATAGTAACCCCCACCCCTCCAAATTGAGCTAGATCTTTGACTGCACTAGCACCCTCCCCGGTGCATGCTCTGCCCCACAGAGCATAACACTGAGATCAAGATATAGCTGAATCCCTCTCTTTTCTCCCCTCTTTTCCCCCCCCCCCCCCCCCCCCCCCCGCAACATAAATGAGCGTCAAATCTGATGCCCATAGCCCACCCCGTTGCTGGTTGTATCTGCTGCTCACAAGATCTCTCCTATCTTAACTATCAACAGAACACAGGCAAAATAATCAGTTGGCTTCAAAATTCAACATATTCTGAAAATTGAATTAACATTAACTTGAGG
>NC_140997.1:110119855-110177169 GCF_052327205.1 Somniosus microcephalus
CCAATCTCTCTCTCACACTCCCAATCTCTCTCTCTCTCACACCCAATCTCTCTCTCTCACACACCCAATCTCTCTCTCTCACACTCCCAATCTCTCTCTCTCTTCACACTCCCCAATCTCTCTCTCTCTCACACTCCAATCTCTCTCTCTCTCACACTCCCAATCTCTCTCTCACACACCCAATCTCTCTCTCTCACACTCCCAGTCTCTCTCTCATCTCTCACACTCCCAGTCTCTCTCTCTCTCTCACACTCCAATCTCTCTCTCACACTCCAAGTCTCTCTCTCTCTCTCTCACACTCCAATCTCTCCTCTCACACTCCAGTCTCTCTCTCTCTCTCTCTCACTCCCAATCTCTTTCTCTCTCCCACACTCCCAATCTCTCTCTCTCTCCCACACTCCCAATCTCTCTCTCTCTCCCACACTCCCAATCTCTCTCTCTCCCACACTCCCAGTCTCTCTCTCTCTCTCACACTCCCAATCTCTCTCTCTCTCTCTCTCACACTCCCAATCTCTCTCTCTCACACACCCAATCTCTCTCTCTCTCACACTCCCAGTCCTCTCTCTCTCTCTCTCTCTCTCTCACTCCCAGTCTCTCTCTCTCACACTCCCAATCTCTCTCTCACACACTCCCAATCTTTCTCTCTCACACTCTGTCTCTCTCTCACACTCTCAGTCTCTCTCTCTCTCTCACACTCCCAAACACTCTCTCTCTCACTCCCAGTCTCTCTCTCTCTCACTCCCAGGTCTCTCTCTCTCACACTTCCCAGTCTCTCTCTCTCTCACACTCCCAATGTCTCTCTCTCTCACACTCCCAATCTCTCTCTCTCTCTCTCTCACTCCCAATCTCTCTCTCTCACTCCCAGTCTCTCTCTCTCACTCCCAGTCTCTCTCTCTCTCACTCCCAATCTCTCTCTCTCTCACACTCCCAGTCTCTCTCTCTCTCTCTCTCTCTCTCTCTCTCACTCCCAGTCTCTCTCTCTCACACTCCCAATCTCTCTCTCACACACTCCCAATCTTTCTCTCTCACACTCTGTCTCTCTCTCACACTCTCAGTCTCTCTCTCTCTCTCACTCCCAGTCTCTCTCTCTCACACTCCCAATCTCTCTCTCTCTCTCTCACTCCCAATCTCTCTCTCTCACTCCCAGTCTCTCTCTCTCTCTCACTCCCAATCTCTCTCTCTCACTCCCAATCTCTCTCTCTCTCTCACACTCCCCAGTCACACTCACTCTCTCCAATTCCAATTCCAATTCAAATGCTTTATTGGCATGAAAGTTTACAGAGAACCATATTGCCAAAAGCTTACATAGCAAAAAGGTACAGTTTTCCAACATTCTGTAGGTGCCAATCGATTTGACATTTGTTGGGTACATACAATATTACTTTTAAAACAATATTAATTTTAAACAGTCTTTCTACTTCATTTGGTACGTTCAATATTAATTTTAAACAGTCCTCAGGTTGTGACAATGTTGTTACATATTTGGCCCCAAGGTATGGTCTGTCTCCTTCTCCCAGGACTAATCTCAATTTTGACAGGTCATCCAATTCCTTGAAATCTGGGGTTGTTTGGCTTAGCTTGTTGAATAATATGTTTCTTGATGTGTTGAATTTTTCGCATTTTAGGAGGAAAATGCATTTCTGTTTCAACCTCGCCGGCCAGACATTGATCGCATATTCTATTCTCTCTAGGCTGCCAGGATTTCTTGTATCTGCCTTTTTCAATTTCCAGTTGGTGGTCGCTTAGTCTGTACCTGGTGAGGGGTCTGTCTCTGTTTTGTGTCTCTGATGGTCGTGAGGTAGTCTGCCAGTTTATATTCTCTTTTTAGGGCCCAGTAACATTCTAATCTGCTTTTGGCTTTCGGTTATTTTGTTCCAATGTTCCAGGTAGGTTTCTTTGCATTGTTTAATGATTTGGTTCACTCGGATTGGTGTTTGGACGGCTGTGTTGGTCTGGGGCTGGGTCAGGGGTCCGGCTGAGTACTTAGTTTCAGTAGCAGCTGACTCAGGGGGACTCTTTTCTGGGTTTAGCTCTTGGGTCTGAAAGGCTTTGAAATGAAGGGTGTCTGGGGAGCTAGATTTGAGGTGATTTAGGAAGTTTAGTGCTCGTTTTTGGATGTTTATTATCAGTGGGTATCTGCCTAGTTCGGCTCTGCATGCATTTTGTTGGCGTTTTTCTTTGGGTGCGAAGGATGCTTCGGCAGAATTCTGCATGTAGGGGCTTCTATTGTGTGTTTTTCCCATTTAGTGTAGCTTTGGTGATTTAGCGGGCCCCATACTTCACTACCGGTACAGTGCAATGGGCAGGATTATGCTGTCAAATATTTTGAGCCAGATTTTGATTGGGATTTGGATGTTGTAGAATTTTCTTTTTATTGCTCCCAGTCACACTCTCTCTCACACTCCCAATCTCTCTCTCTCTCTCTCTCACACTCCCAGTCTCTCTCTCTCTCTCACACTCCCAGTCTCTCTCTCTCACACACTTCCAGTCTCTCTCTCTCTCACACTCCCAGTCTCTCTCTCTCACACTCCCAATCTCTCTCTCTCTCACTCCCAATCTCTCTCTCTCTCTCACACTCACAATCTCTCTCTCTCTCTCTCTCTCACACTCACAATCTCTCTCACACTCCCAATCTCTCTCTCTCTCTCAATTCAATTCAAATCGCTTTATTGGCATGACAAGGTACACCTTATGTTGCCAAAGCATCGAAAAATATTCATGGTTGAAGACAAAAAATACAGATCTATCCATACAGTGTATAAACAGATATATCCCTGATTGTATAAATATACATTCATATAATTTGTATGTACTCTTTTCTTATATTTAGTGGTTCTCCCTCTGTTTATGGCAAGCTGTAACATAGTGTGCTGCTAAGGTTACACAATTTCTCTCTTTCCCTAGTAGGTATGGGAGTTTTTGGTCGTCATTCAAATTTCTGAATTCCGGGCATATTTTTGTGAATTTTGGGTAGAAATTCTCCCTTATGCCCTGATATTTTCTACAAGCTGTGAGGAAGTGCATCTCTGTCTCCATCACTCCCTGACTGCAGTGAGAGCATATCCTGTCCTCTCTTGGTAGCCGGGTCTGCCTGTGTCTACCTTTTTCGATCGCCAGGCTATGTTCACTAAGTCTGTACATTGTCAAGGTTTTTCTCAGTTTCCTATCCTTTACCATGGTCAGGTAATCAGCCATGCTGTATTGTCACACTCCCAATCTCTCTCTCTCTCTCTCTCTCACACTCCCAATCTCTCTCTCTCTCACACTCCCAATCTCTCTCTCTCACACTCCCAATCTCTCTCTCTCTCTCTCACACTCCCAATCTCTCTCTCTCTCTCACACTCCCAATCTCTCTCTCTCACACTCCCAATCTCTCTTTCTCTCACACTCCCAATCTCTCTTTCTCACACTCCCAAGCTCTCTCTCTCACACTCACCATCTCTCTCTCTCTCTCTCACACTCCCAATATCTCTCTCTCTCTCTCTCTCTCACACTCCCAATCTCTCTCTCTCTCTCTCTCTCTCACACTCCCAATCTCCCTCTCTCTCACACTCCCAATCTCTCTCTCTCTCTCACACTCCCAATCTCGCTCTCTCACACTCCCAATCTCTCTCTCTCTCACTCCCAATCTCTCTCTCTCACACTCCCAATCTCCCTCTCTCTCTCTCTCTCTCTCACTTCCAGTCTCTCTCTCTCTCTCTCTCACACTCCCAGTCTCTCTCTCGTCTCCCCCCAGCCTCTCTCTCTCTCTCTCCCCCAGTCCCTCTCTCTCTCTCTCCTTCCCTCTCTCTCCTTCCCTCTCTCTCTCTCCCTTCCCCTTCCCTCTCTCTGTCCCCCTCTCTCTATTTCCCCCTCTCTCTCCTTCCCTCTCTCTCTCTCTCCTTCCCTCCCTCTCTCTCTCTCTCTCCTTCCCTCTCTCTCTCTCCTCTCTCTCTCTCTCTCCTTCCCTCTCTCTCTCTCTCTCTCTCTCTCTCCTTCCCTCTCTCTCCTTCCCTCTCTCTCCTTCCCTCTCTCTCCTTCCCTCTCTCTCCTTCCCTCTCTCTCTCCTTCCCTCTCTCCTTCCCTCTCTCTCTCTCTCTCTCCTTCCCTCGCTCTCTCTCTCTCTCCTTCCCTCGCTCTCTCTCTCTCCTTCCCTCGCTCTCTCTCTCCTTCCCTCGCTCTCTCTCTCCTTCCCTCGCTCTCTCTCTCCTTCCCTCGCTCTCCTTCCCTCGCTCTCTCTCTCTCTCCTTCCCCCTCTCTCTCCTTCCATCTCTCTCTCTCCTTCCATCTCTCTCTCTCCTTCCATCTCTCTCTCTCTCCTTCCCCCCCTCTCTCCTTCCCCCCCTCTCTCTCTCCTTCCCCCTCTCTCTCTCCCCCTTCCCCCTCTCTCTCTCTCTCTCCTTCCCCTCTCTCTCTCTCTCTCTCCTTCCCCCTCTCTCTCTCTCTCTCCTTCCATCTCTCTCTCTCTCTCTCCTTCCATCTCTCTCTCTCTCTCTCTCTCTCTCCTTCCCTCTCTCTCCTTCCCTCTCTCTCTCTCTCTCCTTCCCTCTCTCTCTTCCCCCCAGTCGCTCCCTCTCTCTCTTCCAACAACAACATGCCCTCAAAAAAGCCTCGGCACCGCCGGGGCATATATATATAGCGGTCGATCTGTCTGTCTGTCATTCCGTCTGTCTGTATTGTATAAACTCGAAAGTTATAGAGCGTACCTACATGTGTGTTACATCGAAAGAAAGCTTACAATTCCAGAACCGTCATAAGCGTATTTACGTTTCGGCGAGACAAAAATTGCGCCCGCGGTATCCAAAAAACGTTCAACATTACGCTCATTATCCGCTGATTCGCATCGAGTGACGTTGAGGTCGACCAATCGTACGGTCGAGCGACCCGACGGTCGACCAATCGCTGCGTGGCGGGGGCGGGTTCCTGGCGCGTGCGGGCGGGCACTCCTAGAGTAGAGTGACGGGACGATTGACCAATTCTACGCTTCGGTGACCTGACGGTCCACCAATCGGTGCGTGTGTGGGCGGGCCTTATCGTACTCAACCGAGGTGAGTCGCCGGCATCTTGATTCCAAGCTTTTCATTTCTTTTTCCCGCTTTCTGCGTCTTTAAAAAAAAAAAAAAAAAAAAAAAAAATTTGCTTTTAAAACACATTGGTTTTTTTAAATAAGTTAATTACTTTCTAAATCTTTTATCTAATCTCATTAATTTTCCTACCTTTCCCCGTTATTGCAGGTAGGCCTCGAAGCCTGGGCGTCTGTTGCCAGCCATGCTGGACCCAAGGCAATTGTTTTGTGGCAAGCTCCTCCCACCCCTCACCCCCGACCCCCCCCGCTGGAACCCAATTCCGAACCAGCCATCTTGGTAAAGGCTGGCTGGGGCTTCATTCGCACTTGCGCTGCACGGCACACGCGCACCTCCACACAGCGCGGCCAGAGGGAAGCGAGCAGGTTAGCAGGGGGGAGCGGAGACGGTTAACCCGGCAACCGGGCTCGCCAGCCGCAATCGGCCGTCTCAAGCCACTCAGGCCCGGTCCCGGAGATCGGGAGGCGGGGAGGGGAGGAGGGTTACCAATGCAACCGGGCCCGGCCAGCCGCAATCGGCCGTCTCAAGCCGCCTCAGGAGGGCGGGGCTCGGGCTGACCGGGGCGCTGCGCTCGGCATGTCAGTGCGTGGGGCGGCACGGAGCTCAGCGGAGCCATCGCTGGCAGAGGGGAGAGGGTCTGCTGGCTCCCCCCTCCCCTTTCTCCCCCCCCTCCCCTTTCTCCCCCCCTCCCCCCTCCCCTTTCTCCCCCCTCCCCCTCCCCTTTCTCCCCCCCTCCCCCTCCCCTCCACTTTCTCCCCCTCCCCTCCACTTTCTCCCCCTCCCCCTCCCCTCCACTTTCTCCCCCCCTCCACTTTCTCCCCCCCTCCCCTTTCCCCCCTCCTCTTCCCCCCCTCCTCTTTCCCCCCCTCCCCTTCCCCCCAGTCGCTCGCTCTCTTTCCCCCCCCCCCGCCCCAGTCGCTCGCTCTCTTCCAACAACAACATGCCCTCAAAAAAGCCTCGGCACCGCCGGGCACTCCAGCTAGTCTATATATAAAAATAGTTCTGTCTGTCTGTCTTTCTGGGCATCACTCAAAAGTTATAGAGCGTACCTACGCATATGTTATATCAAAAGAAAGGTTATGATTAGGAGGGTGTCCTAGGCGTATTTACGTTTTGGTCAGACAAAAATTGTTCGGACAGTAGACAAAAAACGTTAAAAATTCCGCTCATTAGCGGTTGGCCAATCATACGGGGGAAATCCGCTCATTAGCATTGAGTGACGTGAAGGTTGACCAATCCTACGGCGGGGGGGGGGGGGGGGGTTGCTGCGTCACCGGGGGGCGTTTCATGGCTTGTGTGGGCGGGGCCTAATCCTTCAAACTGAAAAGCAAGCGGTGGCCATTGTTGTTTGTGATGCAGCAACTGTGCCTTTGTCCGACCATGGGCCCCAGTCCCACCCTCACCCTCCTCCTTCTCTCCACTTTCTCCCCTCCTGTCACCCCGGCCGCTCCGCTCGCGGGTTGTTTGCATCCACGGTGGATGAGCTGCCTGCAGGCCTCAGGCCTCGAAGCCTTGGCCTCTCCTCGCCAGCCACGCCCGAGCTAGGCACCGCCCGTCCTGCTGGGCCCGATTCCAAACCAACGGCCCGCCATCGCCGCCATCTTGGTAAAGGCTGGCCCCCTCCTTCTCTCCGCTTTCTCCCCTCTCTCCTGTCACCCGGGCCTCTCCGCTCTGCAGGATGTCACTGCCGAGCTCTTCGGGTCGGAGGGAGCGGGAGCTCAGCTCGGGTGACTCGGGCCGAGCCTCGGGCGCTACGCCACCCACGGGGTCTCCGCCGCTTTCTCCCCTCTCTCCTGTCACCCCGGCCTCGCGGAAGTAGGAGCAGCGATGATGGGCTGGTGGGGAAGGAGCTGTTGCTTGGGGCCGCGGTCGCTGCCCTTCGCCCGGAGGCTCGCCTACTCTGACGGCTATTTCAAGCGGCTGTGCCGGCGCCAGCTGCCCGCCTCCGAGCCCGAGTGGCGCCGGGTGCTGGAGCCTCTGCTCCGCTGCGGGGCTGCACCGACCGGCACCCGGGCTCGCTCTCGCTCGGGCCGCCGCACCATGGCGCTGTGCATTAAAATCCAGATAATTGGGGAAACAGTTTATCCGCAGTCGAGGTTTTGTATTTAAGTGTTGTGTTTGGATCAGAGATTCCACACAAAAGGAATGAATGGGGTGGGGGGAGGGAGGACTGCAAGCTTCTATTGGAATTATGCTTGGACAGCGTCTGAGTTCATGAAGCCAGCCAAAGATAACTGTGTTCCTTAAGAATATTTCTTATTTGAAGATATTATTGTTGGATTTTTCTAATTTTTGAGAAAAACATTCAAGGAGCCAGTTAAAATAATCTTGACGTGTGTCTTCATCATTAATTCCAATTCTGCTCAAAATTGGGGTTTGTTTCCCCAATTTTCTCCTTTTACTCTCCTGAAGGCACTAACTCCTGCTGGAGCACAGATCCATAGGCACTCTCAGTGCTGCAATGAAGTGGCTCTACTTCACGTGTCAGCCTTGACATTGAGTGTCGTCAGGCTATTCAGTTGCGAACTGTATTGAGCCCGAGCCTGAGCTCCCTTTCCTCCCCCCACCCCCCTTTCCCCCCCAAACACACTTTCCCATCCCTCCCCCCACCCCCCTTTCCCCCCCATCACCCCGTCCTGCGGCCCCATCACCCCGTCCTGCGGCCCCATCACCCCGTCCTGCGGCCCCATCACCCCGTCCTGCGGCCCCATCACCCCGTCCTGCGGCCCCATCACCCCGCCCTGCGGCCCCATCAGCCCGCCCTGCGGCCCCATCACCCCCTCTCTGACAGACAAACTCATTTATTTATATATATATATAAAATTATTTGTACTTTTTTCATAACATGTCCTCAAAAAAACCCTCGGCACTGCTGGGCACTCCAGCTAGTTAAATATATTCAAGAAGGAGTTAGATATATTTCTTAATGCTAAAGGGATCAAGGGATATGGGGAGAAGGTAGGGACAGGGTACTGAATTTGGATGATCAGCCATGATCTCATTGAATGGCAGCGCAGGCTCGAGGGGCCGAATGGCCTACTCCTGTTCCTATCTTCTATGTTTCTATCTATGTAGGAATATCTATGGGGGGAGTGGGACTGTAGGAGTATCTGAGGGGGGGAGTGGGACTGCAGGAGTGATGTAAAAAGTCTACTGAGCACTTGGTTTGAGTATAAAACAAGGCTTAAATCAACTGTTTCAAAACCATGAGATTCCTGGTTACAGAAACATCCTCAGCAAGCTGGGCCCTCGCCCGAATATTTATACTCCTTGGACGGCGCCACCAGCTGGCCACCCAGTGTTATTTCATGAGTCATGATAAGACGGGATCGTTTTTGGAAGATTGGATGATTCTTCGGAGCAACACGGGGCCGGGAGCTGCCAACCATGACTGTAGGGACGTCCAATGAGTGGAGCGACGCTGGAACCTGAAGAATCGCTCGTGAGGAGTGACATTGGTGGACGTAGAAAGAAGAGACCTGATGGAATGCAACGTGTCAGGGAGCATAGTTTCCTACTGCTGGTCTGGTAGGTTGCGTGACCTCCGTGCAAGACAAACAGCGTTCCAAATGATAGCGTTGTATCTCTCAACCTGTCCGTTACCGATGGGATGATACGGTGTCGTTTTGCTTGTGGCGATTCCCCGTTGGGAAAGACAACTTTTGAGTTCGCTTGACATGAAGAAGGGACCCCGATCAGAGTGGATGAAATTGGCCGTACCACAAAGGGAAAAGACCTGATCGAGGCAGTTGATCACTGTGGAAGTAAGCATATTGGGACAGGGGAAAGCAAAGGGAAAGCGTGAATATTCGTCCACCATAGTAAGTAAGTAGGTGTTTTGCGTTGAGGAAGGCAATGGGCCTTTGAAGTCAATGTTGAGTCGCTGTATAGCGTGTATGAGCGAGCCATCTGATGGATGGAAGAATTGCGGTTTTAATTCCGCACAGATTCTACAGGTGGAGCAAGTTCTTTTCACATCTTCCGTAGAAAATGGGAGATTTTTAGATCGCACAAAGTGCAACATACGGGTAATGCCAGGATGGCATAAGTCAGTATGAAGGTCCGCAAGAGTCGAAGTTGACATGGAAGAGCAGAATGCACACGTGAGGGTGTCCAGGGCCACATTCTCTTTGCCGGGTCGATAATGTATGGTATAGCCAAAGGCGGCCAATTCCCTCCTCCAGAGTTATATTTTGTTATTCTTGATTTTAGTGCATTTCCGGTTAGCCAGCATAAAGGCCACGGAGCGTGAAATGACAACGAGCGAGAAAATGACTCCATTTACGTACTGCTTCGATGATGGCCGTAGCCTCCTCCTCGACAGGAGGATAATGGAGCTCGCTATCCTGCAAAATTCTGGACAGAAATGCAACGGGTCGACCACCTTGATTCAAGGTAGCCGAGATTGCCACATCCAATGCTTCGCACTCGACCACGAAAGGGAGATTTTTATCGATGGAACGAAGCGTGGCCTTTTTCCAGTTGTCGGTTGAGGAGGTTGAAAGCTGAAATAGCTGTTGCCTCCAACGGAAATGACTTTGCATGAAGCAGGGGTTGGATCTTGTCGGAGAAGTAGGGTATCCAGTTCGCATAATAGGCGAACATGCCAAGTGCCCGACGAAGAGAGCCGAGATTCGTAGAGGGAGGGAGCTCCTGAAGCGGACGAAGTCGCTCCGGATCCGGTTTGATGACACCGTTGCCCACCCAGTAACCAAGGATGTTGGCTGATGGTACTGATTTCACAGATTTGGACTCATTTAAGGTTAAATTGCGACAACGGAGAACGTCAAAAAATTTCTGGAGGTTGGCATCATGCTCCTTCTGGTCATGACCAGCAATGGTGATATTATCCAGATATGGAAAAGTGTCTGTTAAGTTCTTCTGTTTGACTAGGCTATCCATTGCCTGTTGAAAGATGGCCACCCCATTGGTGACCCCAAATGGAAGGCGACAAAACTGGTAAAGCCGACCATTGGCCTCAAAAGCCGTATACTTTTTGTCAGAGTCCTTTAACGGTACTTGATGGTATGCGCTCTTTAAATCAAAAGTTGAAAATACCGTGTAGTTGGCAAGGTTATTGACCATGTCATCGATGCGTGGTAGTGGGTAGGCATCCAGGTCGGTATACTCGTTAATAGTTTGCGAGTAATCGAAGCAAAGACGTTTCTTGTGTTGCTTCAGAGGATTTTTAACAACGACGACTTGAGCCAGCCAAGAAGATGAACATGGCTCAATGATACCATCAGCTAGGAGGCGAGAGATTTCTGCCTCGATAAAGGATCGATCATCTTGGCTGAAATGTCGTGATTTAGTGACTATGGGCTTACATCGGGGGAAAGATGGGCAAACGAGGGCTCATCGAGCAAAGCGGCCGAAAGCGCACAAAATGGTACTTTGGAAATGGTAAGCTCCGGCTTTGACCCTCCAAACTCGAAAGTTAGCCTTTTGTGTTGTTTCTGGAAATCCTGTCCCAGGAGCACATCACTGCATAGGTTTTTGAGCACCCCGAGCCGGGTGGAGAAATAAGTACAGCCATTGAGAATAAGGTCAACAAGACAAAAGCCTGAAGAGTTGGTGGTCAGTGTCGTCCGAGCCATTGCGATTTCCCTGTCCGAGGGGTAAATACGCAGTTTTAACTTACTGACAGCCCGCTCACTAATGAAGCTGTCAGAGCTGCATGAGTCGATTAGTGCACTCAAAATGTGTCCATTTACCGAAACCTTCGTGGCTGCATGGGACAGACTTTGGGGAAAAACAGCTGTGATGGGAGGAGGGGCAGTTTTACCCTTGACAGCTATAACCTTAATAGTGGTTCTTGGGGGAGGAGCAATTTTATAGATTGCAGCTGTAACCTTAGTAGTGGCTCTTGGGGGAGGAGCAGTTTTATAGATAGTAGCTGCAAAACTAACAGGGGGTCTCGACCGGTATACCTTAGAAATGTGGCCTTTCTTACTAACAGAGGCTCTTGACTGGCATACCTTAGAAAAGTGACCTTTCTTACTGCAATGATTGCAGGTTGCGTTATGAGCAGGACAAAATTTCATACAGTGGAATGCACCTCCACAGAAGAAACACTTCCTTCCAGATTGCCAAGATACCATTAGGGCAGGATCGTCATCAGTGAAGGCTTCTCGGGTAGGGTTGTCATCAGCTAGGTTAGAGTCATCATCAGTGAGGGCTTCTGCCCGAGACCAATCGAAGGAGTCATTATAAGTGATAGCAGCAGCCCGTGCACGTGGTAAAAGACAGGTATCTGCATTCCCCTTTGCTAAGTCCAGGGAACATGCCTGGTCATAGGCAGCCTGTAACTCGAGGCTTTTATTCTCCAACAGACGCTGGCGTATGAAGGAAGACGTAATTCCGTTACTCAAAGAATCCCGAATTAGCTCCTTCTGGTACTGCTCAGTTGTGACAGCTTTAAGATTACAATCCTTGCTGAGCCTGCGAAGCATTTGAAGGAATTCAAGTGATTCCCCGGGTTGTTGTCGAGTAGTGGCCAGTAGATGCCAAGCAAAAATTTTGTTTGGAGCCTCAACATACAGTCGCTGTAATATTAGGATAGCGGAGTCATAGTCTACACAGTCTTCGATATAGTCAAGCACATGAGATACATAATTGGCAAGTATCTCTAATTTATCAGGAACATTCTCACCACACATCCTGAGGAAGTTGCTGAAGGTACGATACCAGTGTTTCCATACCTTAGCAGTTGTAGGTGAATTCGGGTCCAGGTCAAGACGGGCGGGTCTGAGTACTTTGTCCATGATGGATTGATTACTACGCCGGAGTTCCCTTCTACAGTTGAAGTCGTAGCTGGCTGTTCCCGAAATTACTCAGAGCGTGGAGCCGATACACAGTTGATTAAATTGATGTAAAAAGACTACTGAGCACTTGGTTTGACTATAAAACAAGACTTTAATCAACTGTTTCAAAACCATGAGATTTCTAGTTACATCACTAGTTCCTGGTTACAGAAACATCCTGAGCAAGCTGGGCCTTCACCTGAGTATTTATACTCCTTGGACGGCGCCACCAGCTGGCCACCCAGTGTTACTTCATGAGTCATGTTAAGATTCATGACAAGGAATATCTGAGGGTGGGTGATTGTAGGAGTATCTGAGGGACGGAGTGGGTCTGTAGGAGTATCTGAGGGGGGAGTCGGACTGTAGGAGTATCTGAGGGGGGTCTGCAGGAGTATCTGAGGAGCGATTGTAGGAATATCTGAGGGGGGGAGTGGGACTGTAGGAGTATCTGAGGGGGAAGTGGGACTGTAGGAGTATCTGAGGGGGGAGTTGGACTGTAGGAGTATCTTGGGGGGGAGTGGGACTGTAGGAGTATCTTGGGGGGGGGGGAGTGGGACTGTAGGAGTATCGGGGGGGAGTGGGACTGTAGGAGTATTTGGGGGGGAGTGGGACTGTAGGAGTATCTGGGGGGGGAGTGTAGGAGTATCTGAGGGGGGAGTGGGACTGTAGGAGTATCTGGGGGGGGGAGTGGGACTGTAGGAGTATCTGAGGAGGGGAGTGGGACTGTAGGAGTATCTGAGTGGGGGAGTGTAAGTACCAGAACTGAGGAAAAACACTTTCTTGTGACAGCATTTAACAGTGAATTAAAGTCACCTGACCCAGATAGATTGTATATTCCCCATAAGTGAAGGAGGTTGGGAATCCATCTTTTGATCCCTTGGTTAACATAATCCCAGAATCTAATGTGTTGAAGTGCAATAAAAATTCATGAAAATGGCACACATGCCAAAGGACTGAAGAGTGGCAACTATGAGTACTTGCCCAAGAAATGGGAAAGGGCTAGGCCAGGAAATCAGTGCAGTTCGTCTCACCTCAATCATGCACTATTTCCTCAAGCCCATAACATAAAATTAGTGAATAGCTGGAGAAACGTGTCTGATTCAGGAACAGTCAGCCTGGATTGGCAAAGGACCGGCCATCCTTTTTTAATTCAGTGCATTAATATTGAACAAGTCTTTCTCAATCCCTGGATAACAACTTCTCTCTCATTTTGAAGTGGGTGATAATTTCTTTCACCTTTGTTTATTGTGTATATGTTCCATCCACCTTGCATTGTATTTCTTTTGGCTTCTCATTACTTTTTCACCTGTCTCACTTACCTTGACAACTGACAATATCCTCCGACCGGACATTTTCCTTGCATGTTTTGAAAATATTCTTGCCTGACAGCAAATGCCAACTTGATACTGGTTTGGTTAACGTTATCTGCAAATCTTGCATCACTGGGAAGCAAAAACTAGTACACAGCTATGCGAAGTGTGTGTAATAACTAGCTGCCTAGATGTTACCCTGTTAAAGAATCTCCAGTACTGTTTTCCACGACTCTATTTAACAACATTAATTTGCCTTGAGGTTTGAGGTAACTAAAGCATGGATGTGGGTTTTAGCAGCAGATGTGCAGAGACAGCGAGATGGAGGTGGAAGTAGGCAGCCTTGGTAATGGAGAGGGTCAAATAGGACACCAAGGTAATGGGACACCAACATAAAAATAAAACAAAAAAGGTGACTCAACAGTGGCTAGCAAGGGAAATTAGGGATAGCATAAGGTCCAAGGAGAGGACATCTAAATTGGCCAGAAAAAGTAGCAAAACTGAGGATTGGGAGCAGTTTAGGATTCAGCAAAGGAGGATAAAGGGATTAATTAAGAGGGGGGAAATGAGAGTAAGCTTGCAGGGAACATAAAAACTGACTGTAAAAGCTTCTATAGATATGTGAAGAGAAAAAGATTGGTGAAGTCATGCGTAGGTCCCTTGCAGTCAGAATCAGGGGAATTTATAATGGGGAACAAAGAAATGGCAGACCAACTAAATAAATACATTCTGTCTTCACAAAGGAGGACACAAATAACCTTCCAGAGATTTCAGGGAACATAGGGTTGAATGAGAGGGAGGAATTGAATGAAATCAGTATTTGTAGGGAAATGGTGTTAGGGAAATTGACGGGATTGCAGGCCGATAAATCCCCAGGGCCTGATAATCTACATCCTAGGGTACTTAAGGAAGTGGCCCTAGAAATAGTAGATGCATTGCTGGTCATCTTCCAAAATTCTATAGACTCTGGAATAGTTCCCATGGATTGCAGGGTAGCTAATGTAACCCCACTATTCAAAAAAGGTGGTGGAGAGGTAGTGGGGAAAATGCTAGAGTCCATTATAAAAGATGTAATAGCAGAGCACTTGGAAAACAGTGACCGGATCGGACAAAGTCAACATGGATTTACAAAAGGCAAATCATGCTTGACTAATCTACTGGAATTTTTTGAGGATGTAACTGGTAAAATAGATAAGGGAGAACCAGTGGATGTGGTGTATTTGGACTTTCAGAAGGCTTTCGATAAGGTCCTGCATAAGAGATTGGCGTGCAAAGTTAAAGCACATGGGATTGGGGGTAAGGTACTGACTTGGACAGAGAACTGGTTGGCAGACAGGAAGCAGAGAGTTGGAATGAACGGGTCTTTTTCCGAGTGGCAGGCAGGGACTAGTTGGGTACTGCAGGGATCGGTGCTAGGACCCCAGCATTTCACAATATATATTAATGATCTAGACGAGGGAACTAGATGTAATATCTCCAGGTTTGCAGACGACACAAAGCTGGGTGGGTGTGTGTGCTGTGAGGAGGATGCAGAGAAACTCCAGTATGATTTGGACAGTTTGGGTGATTGGCAGACGCATGGCAGATGCAGTATAATGTGGATAAATGCGAGGTTATCCACTTTGGTGGCAAAAACAGGAAGACAGATTATTATCTGAATGGCAATAGATTGGGAAAAGGGGAAGTGCAACGAGACCTGGGTGTCCTTGTGCACCAGTCGATGAAGGTAAGCATGCAGGTGCAGCAGGCGGTTAAGAAGGCAAATAGTATGTTGGTCTTTATAGCGAGAGGATTTGAGTACAGTAGCAAGGATGTCTTGCTGCAGTTGTACAGGGCCTTGGTGAGACCACATCTTGAGTATTGTGTGCAGTTTTGGTCACCTTATCTGAGGAAGGATGTCCTTGCCATGGAGGGAGTGCAGTGAAGATTCACCAGGCTGATACCTGGGATGGCAGGAATGATGTATGAGGAGAGATTGGGTCGATTAGGCTTATATTCGCTAGAGTTTAGAAGAATGAGAGGGGACCTCATTTAAAAGAATAAAATTCTAACAGGACTAGACAGACTAGATGTAGGAAGGATGTTCCCGATGGCGGACGAGTCCAGAACCAGGGGTCACAGTCTAAGGATAAGGGGTAAGCCATTTAGGACTGAGATGAGGAGGAATTTCTTCACCCAGAGAGTGGTGAACCTGTGGAATTCTCTACCACAGAAGGCAGTTGAGGCCAACTTATTAAATATATTCAAGAGTTAGATATATTTCTTGAGGGTAAAGGGATCAAGGGATATGGGGAGAAAGCAGGGACAGGGTACTGAATTTGGATGATCAGCCATGACCTCATTAAATGGCGGAACAGGCTCGAGGGGCCGAATGGCCTACTCCTGCTCCTATCTTCTATGTTGCGAACGGTCTGGTTCAGCCTCAGACAGTGGCCAGGGAGAGGAATGGAGTCAATGGTTGGGGAACAGAGTTTGTGGCAGGGATTAAAGACAATGGCTTTGTGCTTCCCAATATTTAATAACACCTTTAATGTAGAAAAACATCCCAATGCTTCACAGTAGGAGGAGATATTAGGACAGGTGACCATGAGGTGGGTTTTAAGGAGGGTGGAGAGGACATTCCAGAATGTGGGGTCTAGACAGTTGAAGACACAGCCACCAATGGTGGGGTGAAGGAAAGGGGGTGCAGGGGATGCACAAAAAGTTGGAGTCAGAAAACGAGGCTTCTCTGAGGGTTGTAGGGCTGTATGAAGATACAGAGATAGGGAGGGTCAAAGTCATGGTGGCATTTGAATGCAAAATTGAGATTTTAATATTTGATGCATTGATGGGCCAGGAGTCAATGTAGCAAGGACAGGATTGATGGTTGAACGGGACTTGGTGTCAGTTAGGATACGGGCAGCAGAGTTTTGGATGAGTAGAAGTTTACAGAAGGCGGTAGGTGGGAGGCCAACGAGGCGAGCATTGTAATAGTCAAGGTTTGAGGTAACTAAAGCATGGATGTGGGTTTTAGCAGCAGATGGGCAGAGACAGAGAGATGGAGGTGGAAGCAGGCGGTCTTGGTGATGGAGAGGGTCAAATAGGACACCAAGGTTGCAAACGGTCTGCTTCAGCCTTGGATAGTGACCAGGGAGAGGAATGGAGTCGATGACTGGGGAACGGAGTTTGTGGTGGGGATTAAAGACGATGGCTTTGTGCTTCCCAATATTTAATCGGAGGAAAAATTGGCTTATTCAGGATTGAATGTCAGACAAGCAGTCTGACAACAGGCAGTGGAGGTGGTGGCAAGGTAGAGCTGGGTGTCGTCAGCGTGTATGTGGAACCCAACCCCTTGTCTTGGTTGATGCCACCAAGAGGTGACATGTAGATATGGAGGAGGAGGCCAAGGCTAGATCCTTGGGGGTCCCCAGAGGCAACAGTGTTGGGGTGGGAAGAGAAGCTATTTCTAGAGATGCTCAGACTGTGATTGGATAGGTAAAAGTGGAACCAGGTGAGGGCAGTCCCACTGAGCTGGACAGTGATGGTGAGGCATTGGAGGAGGATGGTGTGGTCGATCGCGTCCATGGCTGTGGACAGGTTGGTTACTCCTGCCCTTGTTGATCTGATTTGATCTGTCTGAAAAATTTCTCTCTCTTTTCTACTGTAGATCTCTTGATTATCGGTGTGTTCCTTTTTATGATATTAGTTCTTATTTTGTATTCCCTCAAAGTCTACTGTTTCGAGGTCCAATACTTTGTTGAGCTGTGCTTCTTACATAGCCTCCTGAACACCTTTATTCCAATGATGGTTATCGTTCGATGCTTTGCAATTAGTTACCCCCACCCAATGTGAAGAAAGAAAATAAGAAAGACTTGCATTTCTATCGTGTCTTTCACAGGATGTTTCAAAGTGCTTTACAGCCAATGCAGTACTTGTTGAAGTGCAGTCACTGTTCTGTTGTAATGTGGAAGGACCACTTCCGACAAATGCAAACCTAGTCTGGGAGTAACCTTGGCAAAAGCTCATCAGCTCACGGACGGTAACACAAGCTGCCTTTTTCTCCCCGATTCTGACAGGCAGGCTGTACATCTCCAATTTATTAAGATATATAAAATTATCAGAAGCAGTAGTCAAATAACATAAATTGGAATGGTTTATGTATCCAAGTAAAACTTCTTGAAACTTTGTTAATTTCTTGTGACTTTGTTCCACCAGTTACCACCAAGGCTTAGCCAGGATCGAACTGGGAGAGACTTTGGTTTATATTTAGAACAGCAGATTCTGGCCACTAAACTCCCCGTCGCAAATAGAGTTCAAGGGGTTGTTAATCGCCTCTCAGAAACCTGGCTCAAGCTTTTCATCCATTTCCAAGACAACACAGGGCTGAGTGCATTGCTCACATGATCCCTGATGTGACAACCAGTCAAAACTGATCAGCTCTGTCTCCTGCAGTCAGATAACCAATATATGTGATCCTCAATGAACACATGTTAAAGAATCAATCCATGGCGAGGTGATTCAGCTGCCTGGGAGTGAAATTTTGCATTGCAGGTAGTGAGGTGTACCTTCTCCAACATGGAGAAAACCAAGCCAGCACAGAGACACCAACACAGGCTTCTCGGCCCTCTTGCATCATCAAACTGAAGTGACCACAATAACAGCCCAGCTCCAAATTCCCACGATCAACTATTAGAAATAGTATTTCTGAAATGAAACGGCATGGAATCCTGTACTGGTACAAGCATCTCCATTCGACTGATTGTGCTTTAATTAGTGACGCTTCTGACCCTTCAAAATTGTGCAAGTGAAGCCCTTTCTGTGATTGTGTATAATTCTCTAGTTCAGGTAGAGTTTGTGTTTGTTTGTTGATGTGTTTGTGAACTATTCAGGGACTGTGTTAAAGAAGCTGTGCCTCAGTGGGTAAGGTGCTGGGGTGACCTGGCACATACTCTTACAACAGCACCAACTCCACTGCCCCTCTCTGCAGTCAGAGAGCAAAGCCCAGCTCTGCACACCTGTACTAGTGCTTGCACAGACCGCTGCTCAGTCTCACTGACTGCCAGTGAGATTTTTCATGTTACAAGATGGCTAGCTCTCCTCTCTGGGTTAGTTAAAAGCAGCCCAGCAGAGCGCATGGGCTCCTGATCTTTAACAAGTTGAGGTTGCACTGGTTGTGGTTATTAAAGTTGTCGTTTGTCCTATGTCAAATGTTGAGCTGCTGCTGGTCCAGTTACAGTTATCGGTACTACTTGCATCATTGGGAAGTACAAACTCCTCGCAGCTACACCAGACCTGTGGTGAGTGATTGGCCTCATCTGTGTCGCTAGCTTCCAGCAGAATCCAAGCCATCAGGAGATTTTATGTTCCCATCCTGCTTTACACATATGATTGGTTTGTTCACAAACAGAGCAAGATAGCCTTTGCAACTGTAATTACAGCAAGACGATGCTTCATGATAGAGAAGAAAGCTAGTTTTGATTTGGTTTGATGTAGATGGATTTATTTTCATATGGCTGTCACTGACTGGTTTTTAATACTGTATGTAAATAACTATTGTAGATAGAATCATAAAATGGTACAGCACAGGAGGAGGCCATTTTTTTCCCATCGTGCTTGTGCTGACTCTTTGAAAGAGCTCTCCAATTAGTCCCGCTTCCCTGCTCTTTCCCCATAGGCCTGTAAATTTTATCCCTTCAAGTATTTATCCAATTCCCTTTTGAAAGTTATTATTGAATCAGCTTCCACCGCCCTTTCAGACAGTGCATTCCAGATCACAACAACTCGCTGTGTTTTTATAAAAAAAAAATAAAAAAAAAAAATGTTTCCTTCTGTCACCTCTGGTTCTTTTACCAATCACCTTAAATGTGTGTCCTTTGGTTACTGACCCTTCTGCCACTGGAAACAGTTTCTCCTTATTTACTCTATCAGAACCGTTCATGATTTTGAGCACCTCCAGCAAATCTCCTTTTAACCTTCTCTGCTCTAAGGAGAACAATCCCAGCTTCTCCAGTCTCTCCACATAACTGAAGTTCCTCATTCCTGGAACCATTCTAATAAATCTCTTCTGCACCCTCTAAGGCCTTGACACCCTTCCTGAAGTGCGGTGCCCAGAATTGGACACAATACTCCAGCTGAGGCCAAACCAGTGTTTTATAAAGGTTTAGCATAACTTCCTTGCTTTTCTACTCTATTCCTCTATTAATAAAGCCAAGGATCCCATATGCTTTTTTAACGGACTTCTCAACTTGTCCTGCCACCTTTAAAGACTTGTATACATACACTCGCAGGTCTCTCTGTTCCTGCACCCCCTTTAAAATTGCACCATTTAGTTTATATTATCTCTCCTCATTTTTTCTACCAAAATATCACTTCACACTTCTCTGCATTAAATTTCATCTGTCATGTGTCTGCCCATTTCATCAGTCTGTCTATATTCTCCTGAAGCCTGTTACTATCCTCCTCATTGTTTATTACATTTCAGAGTTTTGTGTCATCTGCAAACTTTGGAATGATGCCCAGGTCATTAATATAGATCAAAACGATCAGTGGTCCTATCTCACTGCTACTGTCTAATTTCTGTGCCTTAACCAATTGTATATCTGCACTGCCACTGTCCCTTTAATCCCATGGGCTTTAATTTCATAGAATAGAATCATAGAATGGTTACAGCACAGAAGGAGGCCATTCGGCCCGTTGAACCCATGCCAGCTCTCTGCAAAAGCACTTCAGCTAGTCCCACTACCTTGCCCTTTCCCTATAGCCCTGCAATATTTTTCCCCTCTGGTACTTATCCAATTCTCTTTTGAAAGCCATGATTGAGCCTGCCTCCACCACCCTTTCAGCCAGTGCATTCCAGATGCTAACCACTCGCTGCGTAAATTTTTTTTTCCTCATGTCGCCTTTGGTCTATTTTGTGGTACTTTGTGAAACGCCTTTTGAAAGTCCATTTACACAAAATCAACTGCACTACCCTCATCAACCCTCTCTGCTACTTCATCAAAGAACTCAATCAAGTTAGTCAAACACGATTTGCCTTTAACAAATTCGATGTGACTTTTTCATTTATTAGCCAAGTTCCAATTTTCCAAGTTCCAATTAATTGTGTCTCGGATTATTGTGTCTATAAATTTCCCCACCACCAACAAATTTGTAACATTTGCAGTCCTTTGGTGTCATCCCCATATCTAAGGAGGATTGGAAGATTATGGCCAAAGCCTCTGCAATTTACACCATTACTTCCCTCAGTAACCAAGGATCCATCCCATCCAGACTGGATGACTTTCCTACTTTGGGTGCTGCCACCTTTTAAGTATCTCTGGTTTCTATCTTTATCCTATCCAATTTCTCTACTTCCTCCTCCTCAACTGTGACATTGGCAGCATCCTCTTCTCTAGTGAAGACAGATGTAATTTTAATTTACTAACTTACTAACACTAGCTTTCTCGAAGGATTGTGCTTCATTCATTCCTCCTTCTTGCTTTCAGAGACTGTAGAAATCTCTCCACGGACTGTGTCAACTGTTTCATCTGTGAGTACAGCCTCTCTGGACACTCTGTACACTGGCTCCTCCAACTCCCCTGAGCCACAGCAATCTATAGCCACTTCCAGTCCTTCGGCAACCCCTCCACCCCTCCCGACTCGAAGCACTTTTACTGCCCCTAGGTATCCAACCAGCATCCCTCTCCACGCTAACACAAGCCCAGCACTTTCGGCTGATGCCCTTAGTTCCAGCTGCCAGCTGCAAGCATCCTTCCACATCGACTTGAATGCTGAAAGCGTGCTCAGTCAAACCCAGAACAAAGAGTCTGCATCATCAGTGTCGCCTTCAGCATCTGAAGCAGAGCCCTGCAAGCCCATGGTCTCCGTGCCCAAGACCATTGGAGCTGAGCTGATTGAACTGGTTCGTAAGAATACAAATCTCAGCTATGAGCTGTCGAGGGTGGCGATTGGTGTGATGGTCGGACACATTCAAAGTTCTGTCCCCGCTGTAATGGACGTCATGGAGCAGATCCTGCTTTCCCTGGTGGAGAGTAAGGTAAGTTACTGGGCACCATCTGCTGTGATGGTTTTCTGTTTCTGTCTGAGCGAATGAACCAAGTCCTTTTTTTAGGTACTGGGTGTTTAGAAATCTGCCATTCTTTGAACTATGCCTCATGCAGTGTTCTGTAACTCTTCTGGTGAGAAGCTTTACTGATACTGATGCTTAAACAGTTTTCGCCCCGAACTGGAAAATGTCTTCAACTTTGCTTCGAATTTCCCCCCTTCCCTCGCCTTCACATGGTCCATCTCTGACTCTCCCCTTCCCTTCCTCGACTTCTTTGACTCCATTTCTGGGGATAGACTATCGAGCAATATCCAGTACAAGTCCACTGACTCCCACAGCTACTTTGACTACACTTCCTCCCACCCCTCTAAGGGCTCTATTCCATTCTCCCAGTTTTTCTGTCTCCGTCACATCTGTTCCGACTATGCCACCTTCCATACCAGTGCTTCTGATATGTCTTCCTTTTTAGTCAACCAAGGATTCCCCTTTACCATGATAGGGCCCTCGACCATGTCCATTCCATTTCCCGCACTTCTGCCCACACCCCTTCCCTTCCCACCCAGAACCATGATCGGGTTCTCCTTGTCCTCACCTTCCACCCCACCAGCCTCCACATTCAACGGATCATCCTCTGCCATTTTCGCCACGTCCAGCGTGATCCCACCGCCAAGCACATCTTCCCCATCCCTCCTTTCAGCATACCGAAGGGACCGTTCCCTCCGTGACACTCTGGTCCACTCTTCAATTACCCCCAACACCCCCTCCCCATCCCACTGCACCTTCCTGTGCAAGTGCAGGCGATGCAACACCTGACCTTTCACCTCCTCCCTTCCCACTGTCCCGAGCCCCAAACACTCCTTCCAGGTGAATCAGTGATTTCTTGTAATTTAGTTATTGTATTCACTGCTCACGATGTGGTCGTCTCTACATTGGGAAGACCAAACACAGATTGGGTGACCGCTTTGCGGAACACCTCTGTTCAGTCCGCAGTCGTGGCCCTGAGCTTTTTAATTCTCCGCCCCACTCCCACTCTGACCTCTCGGTCCTCGGCCACCTACACTGTTGTAATGAAGCTCAATGCAAGCTCGAGGAACAGTACCTCATCTTTCTATTGGGCACTTTACATCCGAACTCAACATTGAGTTCCATAATTTCAGATCATAACCTCTGCCCCCAAGTTTTCGGATTGCAGATGTTGCTGATGAATTCTCATCCTTGTTTTCAAATCCCTCGCCCCTCCCTATCTCTGTAATCTCCTTCACCCCCACAACACCCCCGAGACATCCGCGCTCCTCTAATTCTGCCCTTTTGAGCATCCCTGATTATAATCACTCAACCATTGGTGGCTGTGCCTTCTGTTGCCGAGGCCCTAAGCTCTGGAATTCCCTGCCTGAACCTCTCCGCCTCACTACCTCTCTTTCCTTCTTTAACTCGCTCTTAAAACCTACCTCTTTGGCCAAGCTTTTGGTCACCTGCCCTAATTTCTCCTTATGTGGCTCAGTGTCAAATTGTTTGATTTTTAATAATCCTGTGAAGTGCCTTGTGACGTTTTACTACGTTAAAGGTGCTATAGAAATACAAGTTGTTGTTAATTCTGCTGCTGCCATTTACACCTCCTCTAAACCATCTTTTGTTTCTTTACTGGTCCCATTACCGTCTCCTTTTGCTTTGCATCATCATCCCTTGTGTCATTTCTTGTAATTTTTCCACTCCTTTCCCCCCCCCCCCTTTCTTCTGTTTCGCTCTCACACCTGGCAGCTATCCCTTGCCCTGCCAGTACACTTTACACCCAATCTCAGCCTATTACCATCTCGTCTAGCTTCTAACACCTTTCATTGTCTCTTTTTTACTTCTTTTGTTTCTTTTATTCTTTTGTCCGATCGCTGCCCTGCCTCCGATCCATCTTTTCTTTCCAGTTTTGAAGAAGGGTTCGACCCGAAACGTCAACTCAAATTTCTGTCCACGGATGTTGCCTGACCTGCTGAGTTTTTCCAGCATTTTCTGTTGTTATTTTGTCATTTAATCTCTCCTGCCTTCCATCCTATCACAGACCTTCCCTTTTGTTCTTTCCTCCCCTCCACCTTTCCCTGCCTCTGTACTTGCTTAAAAATCTGTTACATCTCTAACTTTTTGCAGTTCTGATGAAAGGTCATCGACCTGAAATGTTAACTCTCTTTCTCTCTCCACAGATGCTGCCTGACCTGAGTATTTCCAGCATTTTCTTTTTTTATTTCTAAAGCAATATCTTCACTGATAAAATATTACATGTCTTTTGTACCTTTTACTGATTTCATTGAATAAAATTAATTTCTCTGGTATTCTGAAGGTTTCACAGCATTAACACTCCCCCAGGAGCTGACTAATCACACCTTCCTCAGCTGTGCTTGTGGACAGCGCTTGTTGGGGAGCTGTTACTGCCATTCGCACACATGACCTCACCTGACATCCACTTAGTGACGAAGAACAGCAACCCTGGCTTATTTGTCCACCTTTCACACATTGTTCATGAACTTAAAGTCAATAAACAGACTGACATCTTTGTGGACAGGGTAGCCCAATGCACCAGCACAGACTGACCTCCAAAAGCATCTCCTCCCTAATTTCCAGCGACCCCATTTATATACCATGGGGTAGATAGAGACACTTGCTGCAGCATGTCAGTAGGCGGGATTGAATGGTGTTTGCAGCATTAGTTGCCAAGCTGTCTCTGCCCTCTCCACATCACCGCCACTAGTTTCTGCACAAGGCCCTGACTCGGACAAGGTAAATTGAGGGGACTCTGCTGGCGCAGTCTGTTCTAAATGACTGCAACTTCCTGACAAAACTGTGGTGTAAAAGGATACCTTTGCCTGCCCTCTCTTTAGCGTGCTGCACTGGCTCGTGCTCTCAGACACCCTTGCTGGGTGTCCTTGTTCTCTCGCTGTGAGGGGCACCCTTGTTGATGATCTCTCTCTACTGCAACCTAGTTGTCCCCCTCAAGTTGTTGGGCTGTCATTTCACAGACTGGCTGTCCTCCAGTGCCTGTCCAAAATGACTGGTGAATGTTCGTGGGAAAAGTGAGCATCACAGCTGTGCTCACCTGATGTCGACACACCGTAAATGCCTCAACATCTTATCCTGCTGAGAGGGCACCTCCACACTCCAGCCCCCATTGATGAAGCTGAATGTAAATGGCCATCATAATCAGCAATGTTTATTTTCCTAGGACCTCAGTTCAGCATTACCCAGAGGACAGGGGTGTCAGGATGAACAGCGACTTGAAGTAATCTTTGCTGATCTGGCAAGACACAAAAACGATGCACAGCAGAGGAGCTGGGCATTGCATGAGGACGAGAGCATTATTTCCTGCTACTTAGAGGAACTGCTGGGTATTCTGGTGAGTACCGGATAAGAAATGTTGCAGGTTACCAACCCCCCTCAGTGGGTTCCGTGTTACTGTTTAAATCCTGTGTGATTGTGTGGGATGGATATCCTGGGAAGCAAAACCTTTCTTCATCTTGCAAACTACACAGCTCAGGAGTATCCTGACCCACCACGCTCCATCACTGGGAATGTACCCTTTCTGATGTAATGTCCTGCCTCATTGTTGTGACCCTTCGCCCTCCTGTACAGTACAGAAGGTTTCACTATTAGTTTGCTTTTCAAGAACTATTTGTCTCTTGTTTATAAAACAACATTCATCGACTTCAAGTGCCATCTTATGATGCATGTTATCCAAACGCTGCATGAATACCTCAGATCTGTCACAGTTCCTCAAACTGGATCTCTTGGGAGCACCTCCAGCAGCTTGAGGCAGTAGTTCAGGACAGCAGACACTTGAGGGTTGGCTCGCTGATCTGAAGCTTCTGCTGCTGCCACCCTCTCTGGAACATTCTATTCGGCACTGACTGAAGGTGCAAAGAAATGCTCTCTGGGATACCCAGTGTTTGGGAAAGGAGAGTTCAGTTGGAAGGAGTGTGTTAATGAGTGGCTGGCATTATGGTGTGCAAGCAACAAAGCTTCCTTCAAAAGTAACTAGGAATGTTTTTAGAGCGATAAGATCCACACCTCTACTGAAGGGATTTTTACTAGTCCTAGCCCCTTTAGGGCTACCCTGGATCAGGCGTATTTCTCAGACGTTCACTTTCAACTAAAGTTTGAGGTAGTCGAATCCTAAAGACGCTTAATTGGGCCTAAAGGACCGGGCTATCTCTCCCGAAAGAAAAGGAACAACCCGAGAATGTTACCATCCTCCAGATAGCGCTTTTAATAAGTTTAGTTAAACTGTAACATCCCGGATACTATGAGGGTCCAGAAAACTCCCTCAGAATTCTGCAACTCCTCACTAAAAAGTGTACAGAGATTGAGTTCGCGAGTTTTTGACATAGAAGTCTTGTGAGACAATTCTTAAAAATATATAGATTTATTAAAGACCGACATGCAATTTACAGTTGGTGAATCAGTCAATCGCAACTTTAACGGTTCTAAAAAGAGAAAACATACTATCTTTTTAACAGAGAATCTTTCTTTTAAATCTTAACTTCGCTACAGTATTACTGTTCTTAAAGTTCTTTATACAGGATATCCATCAATATCAAATACCTTTGATCCCCGAGCTACAAAGAGTGGTAGACTACAGAGCCATCTCTGAAGCCGAGAATCGCATTGCCCGATTTAAAGCGAGTCTGATATCTCATTTGAGAGTTCAATATTTATGCCCTTTTCCAGTGGTATCTCCTTTTAAGGTTTTCTGCTGATGCAAGTTAATTATCCCTAGTGATTTTTCTGCCGACCTCTGCAGTTCTTACTGCCACATCAGCTGGTAGCATTGCAGAATCTTTCTCATCTCTAGGTGTCTTAAGTTTACCATATAAAAACGGTGAACGGCAGGTGTTCCTTTGTCATCTTTATGAAGGCAGATGTTCCTTAAAGATAAGAATGTGCCATCTTTACGAAGTTTAAATTATAACACCTTATCCAGAGTGAACCATTGTTTTGTTCCCAAAAGGTCAGCCTGTCGCAGCCCTTCACCTTCTGTTTCAATAAGGTTATTTATTCAGGGTCAACAACTGTCTTATTTCAATAGCCAGAATTCTTTCACAGCTATTTCACAGTCAAGTTTCTAAATTTCCAAACCCAGTTTGTCATGTTTTAATAAGGCCAGAATTCTTTCATAAGGTAGTGTGTTTTTCTGAATAGGTTCTATGGCTGATTCCTTCACACTACTGAGTCAGAGCAGGGAGACTTGAGAAGAACATTGAGGTAACTGTCGAGAATCATTTAAACTAGACAAGTGGGGGGACAGTAGCGAGACGTTATGGGGGAGAAGGTTGACAACTGGAGGGTGTGGACACACCAAACCCGAGAGGTTATATGGACTGGAGACCAGGGGCAGGCAGGCACTGCAGCTCATGGAAGGTGGGAGATCCATATTAGAAAGAAAGAAAGATTTGCATTTCTAGAGCGCCTTTCATGACCGCCGGACGTCTCAAAGCGCTTTACAGCCAATGAAGTACTTTTGAAGTGGAGTCACCTGTAATGTGGCAGTCAATTTGTGCACAGCAAGCTCCCACAAATAGCAATGTTATAATTAACTGATAAACTGTTTTTGTTATGTTGGTTGAGGGATAAGTATTGGCCAGGACACCGGGGATAGCTCCCCTGCTTTTCTTCGAAATAGTGCCATGCGATCTTTTACGTCAACCTGAGAGAGCAGACAGGGCCTCGGTTTAACATCTCATCTGAAAGACGGCACCTCCGACAGTGCAGCACTCCCTCAGCACTGCACTGGAGTGTCAGCCTAGCTTTCTGCTCAAGTCCCTGGAGTGGAGCTTGAACCCACAACCTTCTGACTCGGAGGCGAGTGTGATACCAGCTGAGCCACAGCTGGCACTGATTAAGATATATGTATATGAATGAATTCTAGAAACGTTAAAGAAAGAAGATTTTGCATTTATATAACACCTTCCACAACCTCAGGACATCCCAAAATATATTCAAGGCTGAGATCAAAAGATTTTTGGACCCTAGGGGAATCAAGGGATATGGAGATCGGGCGGGAAAGGAGTTGAGGCTTGAGGGGCCGCCTGGCCTCATCCTGCTTCTAATTCTTATGTTCTTAAAATGCTTCACAGCCAGTTAATTCATTTTGCAGTGTAGTTACTGTTGTAATGCTGCAGCTAATTTGTGCACAGCAAGCTCCCACAAACAGCAATGAGATAAATGGTCAGATAATCTGTTTCTGTGGTGTTGGTGAAGGATAAATATTAGCCAGGACACTGGGAGAACCTCCCTGCACCTCTTTGAATAGTGCATTGGATCTTATACATCCATCCATCAGTGCTGCACTCCTCAGTACTGCACTGGAGTGTCAGCCGAGATTTTGTGCTCAAATCTCTGGTGTGCAGCTTGAACCTACAACCTTCTGACTGAGAGGGTAGAGTGCTACCACTGAGCTACAGTTGATGCAGGGGTACAAGGGAACCTAAATATACATCAAGGGGAGGAATTTAATGGATTTAATAGAAGTTAAAAGAAATTGGTAATGGAGAATATAATAGGACTTAAAATAGACAACTGACTGTTTCCATCCTAGGAAACTGCAGATGAGTTAGTCATGGTTTTTCCAAAACTTTCTAGATTCACTTTAGGTTTGAATTAGAAAATTACAAATGTCACTCCATTATTTAAAAAGAGAGGGAGGGAGAAATGAGGTAACTATAGGGATGTCAGTTTAACATCAGTTGTGGGGAAGTTTCTGGACTCTACCATCAGAGACAGAGTGACTGAGCATTTGGTCAGGCATAACCTGATCAGAGTGAGTCAGCATGGATTTGTGAAGGGTAGGTCATGTCTAATTAATATAGTTGAATTTTCTGAGGAGGCCACTAACATGGTGGATAAGGGACTGTCTATGGATGTTGTCTATATGGGCTTCCAGAAGGCATTTGATAAGATTCTGCACAAGAGATTAATAGCAAAAATAAAAGCGACGGAATTGGAGGTAACCTTGTGGCATGGGTTGGTAATTGGTTAGGAGGTAGGGGGACAGAGGTAGGGGGACAGAGGTAATGTGCTCTGATTGGCAGGATGTGACCAGTGGTGTTCCCCAGGGACCTGTACTAATTCAGATGTAGTCCGTGGTCAGGGACAGGAGGGTGTGACTATGAGCGAGGCAGGTACGGGGATCCAGGAGGTAGTGTTGGAGGAGCCGCAGCCCTTGCTCTTGTCCAACAGGTTCGAGGCTCTTACTCCTTGTGAGGACAGGAGCAGGGACTGCAGGGAGGATGAGCAACCTGGCCACAGCACCGTGGAACGGGGGGGCCATTCAAGTGGGGGGAGTAAAAAGAAATGTTGTAGTGGTAAGGGATAGTATCATAAGGGGGATAGATAGGGTTCTTTGCAGCCGAGAGCGAGAGTCCCGAAGGTTGTGTTGACTGCCCAGTGCCAAGGTTAAGGACATCTCCTCTGGGCTGGAGAGAAACTTGGAGTGGGAGGGGGAGGATCCAGTTGTCGTGGTCCATGTTGGTACCAACGACATAGATAGGACAAGGAAAGAGGTTCTGCTGAGGGAGTATGAGCAGCTCGGGGCCAAATTAAAAAGCAGAACCACAAGGGTAATAATCTCTGGATTACTACCTGAGCCACGAGCAAATTTGGCTAGGGTAAATAAAATCAGAGAGTTAAATACGTGGCTCAAAGACTGGTGTGGGGGAAATGGGTTTTGCTTCTTGGGACACTGGCACCAGTACTGGGACAGGAGAGAGCTGTTCCGTTGGGCCGGACTTCACTTGGCCAGTGCTGGGACTAGAATCCTGGCGAATCGAATAACTAGGGCTGTAGAGAGGGCTTTAAACTAATTAGCGGGGGGGAGGTTTCAAGAGAGCGAAAAATAAAAATGTCAGTGGAGAAGGCAATAGAGCAAAGTAGCAGTGGGGAAATTAAAAACCAGAGCGTGTCAGGAAGGGACAGAATATATAAAGATAAAGGTAAAGTAGTAAAGGGGGTAAAAGCAGGAATAAATTGTCACAAAACATATTTAAAAGTTCTTTATCTGAATGCACGCAGCATTCGTAACAAAATAGACAAGTTGACGGTACAAATAACTACACATGGGTATGATCTGGTGGCCATTACAGGAACATGGCTGCGAAGTGACAATGACTGGGAACTAAACATCCAGGGGTATTTGAGTATTAGGAAGGACAGACAGGAAGGAAAGGGAGGTGGGGTGGCTATGTTAATAAAGGATGGAATCACTGCAATAGTGAGAAATTATATTGGGTCAAAGGATCAGGATAGTGAAACAGTTTGGGTGGAGATAAGGAATAATAAGGGGAAAAAGTCACTAGTGGGCGTAGTCTATAGGCCTCCTAACAGTTGCAACTCTATTGGTCGGAGTATAAATCAGGAAATAATTGGGGCTTGTAATAAGGGAACAGCTATAATCATGGGAGATTTTAACTTTCATATTGACTGGACAAATCAAATTGGGCAGGGCAGCCTTGAGGAAGAGTTCATAGAGTGCATTAGCTACGGGTTCCTTGAGCAGTATGTAACTGAACCAACCAGGGGACAGGCAATCTTAGATCTGGTCCTGTGTAATGAGACAGGATTAATAAAAAATGTCTTAGTAAAGGATCCCCTTGGTATGAGTGACCATAACATGGTTGAATTCCAAATTCAGTTGGAGGGCGAGAGAGTTGGATCTCAAACCAGCGTACTAAACTTAAATAAAGGAGACTATGAAGGTATGAGAGCAGAGTTGACTAAAGTGGACTGGGAAAATAGATTAAGGTGTAAGACTGTACAGGAGCAGTGGTGTACATTCAAGGAGACATTTCACAACTTTCAAGAAAAATATATTCCACTGAGGAAAAAGGGGCGTAAAAGAAAAGACAAAAAACAAGGGCATATAAAGTAGCCAAATCTAATGGGAGGCTAGAAGATTGGGAAGCATTTAAAAGCCAGCAAAGAATAACTAAAAGATTAATTAAGAAAGGGAAGATAGATTATGAAAGTAAACTAGCAAAAAATATAAAAACAGATAGCAAGAGTTTCTACAGTTATATAAAAAGAAAAAGGGTGGCTAAATTGAATGTTGGTCCCTTAGAGGACGAGACCGGGAAATTAGTAGTGGGGAACATGGAGATGGCAAATACGCTGAACAAATATTTTGTATCAGTCTTTACAGTAGAGGACACTAAAAATATCCCAACACTGGACAAACGGGGGGCTATAGGGGGGGGAGGAGCTAAACACGATTAAAATCACTAAAGCGATGGTACTCGGTAAGATAATGGGACTTAAGGCGGATAAATCCCCTGGACCTGATGGCTCACATCCTAGGGTCTTGAGAGAAGTAGCGGATGCATTGGTGGTAATTTTCCAAAACTCCCTGGATTCAGGAAAGGTCCCAGCAGATTGGAAAACTGCTAATGTAACGCTCTTATTTAAAAAGGGAGGTAGACAAAAGGCTGGAAACTATAGACCAGTTAGCCTTACATCTGTGGTTGGTAAAATGTTGGAGTCCATTATTAAGGAAGCAGTAACAGTACATTTGGATAAGCATAATTTAATCGGACAGAGTCAGCATGGTTTTATGAAGGGGAAGTCATGTTTGACAAATTTGCTCGAATTCTTTGAGGACGTAACAAACAGGGTGGATAAAGGGGAACCAGTGGATGTGGTGTATTTGGACTTCCAAAAGGTATTTGACAAGGTGCCACACAAAAGATTACTGCACAAGATAAAAAATCACGGGATTGGGGGTAATATACTGGCATGGGTGGAAGATTGGCTATCTAACAGAAAACAGAGAGTTGGGGATAAATGGTTCATTCTCGGGTTGGCAATCAGTAACTAGTGGTGTTCCGCAGGGGTCAGTGTTGGGACCCCAACTCTTTACAATCTATATTAACGATTTGGAGGGGGGGACCAAGTGCAACATATCCAAGTTTGCCGACGATACAAAGATGGGAGGGAAAGCAGTGAGTGAGGAGGACATAAAAAACCTGCAAAAGGACATAGACAGGCTAAGTGAATGGGCAGAAATTTGGCAGATGGAATATAATGTTGGAAAGCGTGAGGTTATGCACTTTGGCAGAAAAAATCAAAGAGCAAGTTATTATCTAAATGGAAAGAAACTGCAAAGTGCCACAGTACAAAGGGATCTGGGGGTCCTGGTGCATGAAACACAGAAGGTTAGTATGCAGGTACAGCAGGTGATCAGGAAGGCCAATGGAATCTTGGCTTTTATTGCAAGGGGGATGGAGTATAAAAGCAGGGAAGCCTTGCTTCAGTTATACAGGGTACTGGTGAGGCCACATCTGGAATTTTGCGTACAGTTTTTGTTTCCATATTTAAGAAAAGATATACTTGCTCTCGAGGCAGTTCAGAGAAGGTTCACTCGGTTGATTCCGGAGATGAGGGGGTTGACTTATGAGGAAAGGTTGAGTAGGTTGGGCCTCCACTCATTGGAATTCAGAAGAATGAGAGGCGATCTTATCGAAACATATAAGATTGTGAGGGGATTGATCGGGTGGATGCGGTGAGGATTTTTCCACTGATGGGTGAGACTAGAACTAGGGGGCATAATCTTAGAATAAGGGGCTGCCGTTTCAAAACTGAGATGAGGAGAAACTTCTTCACTCAGAGGGTAGTAAATCTATGGAATTTGCTACCTCAGAGAGCTGTGGAAGCTGCAACATTAAATAAATTTAAAACAGAGATAGACAGTTTCCTTTAGATAAGGGAATTAAGGGTTATGGGGAGCGGGCAGGGAAGTGGACGTGAGTCTAGGTTCGGATCAGCCATGATCCTATTGAATGGCGTTGCAGGCCCAAGGGGCCGTATGGCCTACTCCTGCTCCTACTTATGTTCTTATGTACTGGGGCCTCAGCATTTTACCATATATATCAATGATGACAGATGAAGGAAAAAAGAGTTGTCTATCCAAGTTTTCAGATGACACCATGGAGGCACAGTAAATTGTGTAGATGGGAGCAGGAAGTTACAAAGGGACATAAATGGGTTAAGTGAGTGGGGAAAACTATGGGAAAGTGTGAGGCCATCTGGCTTTGGATCCGGGAAAGACAAATGGGAACATTTTCTTCATGGCAAGAGACTAGAAACTGGAGGAGCAATGGGATTTTGGCGTCCATGTACACAAATTACAAAAAACGAGTGCACAGGTAAATCAAAAAGGTTAATGGAGGGGTTGTAATATGGAAGTGAGGCTTCCATTGTACAGAGCCTTGGTCAGACCCCATCTGGACACTGCGTTCAGTTTTGGCACTGCAGCTCAGGAAGAATATACTGGCCTTGAAGGGGATACAGTTCTGATTCAGTAGAATGATACCAGGGGTTAAAGTGTTAAATTATGAGGACATATTGCACAAACTTGGCTTGTATTCCCTTGAGTTTAGAAGGTTGAGGGGTGATCTAATTGAGGTCTTCAAAATGAGAAAGGGATTCAATAGGGTAGTTACAGAGAAACTATTTCCTCTGGTGGAGGAATCCAGAACAAGAGGACACAATCTTAAAATTAGATCTAGGCTGTTCTGGAGTGAAATCAGGAAGCAATTTTTCTCACACAGAGTAGTGGAAATCTGAAAATCTCTCTCAAAAGGCTGTGAATGCTGGAGATCAATTGAAATTTTCAAGGCTGAGATCGATAGATTTTTGCTGCGTAAGGATACCAAGGGATCTGGAGCTAAGGTGAGTAAATGGAGTTGAGGTACAGATCAACCATGGTGTTAATAGAATGGTGGAGCAGGCTGGCGGGGCTGAATGGCCTCCTCCTGTTCCATTGCTGTCTCCCAGCTGCTCGGCAGCTGCTGGGGATTCCTTTATCTGCTCAATAAGAGCGAGGGAACATACATAGAAATATAGAAGATAGGAGCAGGAGTAGGCCATTCGGCCCCTCGAGCCTGCTCCGCCATTCAATGCGATCATGGCTGATCATCTAAATTCAGTACCCGGCCCCTGCTTTCTCCCCATACCCCTTGATACCTTTAGCCTTAAGAAATATATCCAACTCCTTCTTGAATATATTTAATGAACTGGCCTCCACCACCTTCTGTGGTAGAGAGTTGCACAGGTTCACCGCTCTCTGGGTGAAGAAATTCCTCCTCATTTCTGTCCTAAATGGCCTACCCTTTATCCTTAGACTGTGTCCCCTGGTTCTGGACTCCCCGACCATCGGGAACATCCTTCCTGCATCTAGTCTGTCCAGTCCTGTCAGAATTTTATAAGTTTCAGTGAGATCACCTCTCATTCTTCTAAACTCCAGCGAGTACAAGTCCAATCGACCCAATCTCTCCTCATACGCCATTCCTGCCATCCCAGGTATCAGCCTGGTGAATCTTCGCTGAACTCCTTCCATGGCAAGAACATCCTTCCTCCGATAAGGCGACCAAAACTGCACACAATACTCAAGATGTGGTCTCACCAAGGCCCTGTACAACTGCAGCAAGACATCCTTCTTCCTGTACTCAAACCCTCTCGCTATGAAGGCCAACATACCATTTGCCTTCTTAACTGCATGCTTACCTTCAGCGACTTATGCACAAGGACACCCAGGTCTCATTGCACTTCCCCTTCTCCCAATCTATTGCCATTTAGATAATCTGCCTTCCTGTTTTTGCCTCCAAAGTGGATAATCTCACATTTATCCACGTTATATTGCATCTGCCATGTTTCTGCCCAATCACCCAACATGTCCAAATCATCCTGGAGTTTCTCGACATCCTCCTCACAGCACACACGCCCACCCAGCTTTGTGTCGTCTGCAAATTTGGAGATATTACATCTAGTTCCCTTGTCCAGATCATTTATTTATATATATAATAGCTGGGGTCCAAGGACCAATCCCTGCGGTATCCCACTAGTCACTGCCCGCCATTCGGAAAAAGACCCGTTTATTCCAACTCTTTGCTTTCTGTCTGCTAACCAGTTCTCTATCCAAGTCAATACCTTGCCCCCAATCCCATGTGCCTTAACTTTACATGCTAATCTCTTATGCGGGATATTATCGAAGGCCTTCTGAAAGTCCAAATACACCACATCCACCGGTTCTCCCTTTATCTATTTTACCAGTTACATCCTCAAAAAATTCCAGTAGATTAGTCAAGCACGATGTACCTTTTGTGAATCCATGTTGACTTTGTCCGATCCTGTCACTGTTTTCCAAGTGCTTTGCTATTCCATCTTTTATAATAATGGACGCTAACATTTTCCCCACGACCGATGTCAGGCTTACCGGTCTGTAATTCCCTGTTTTCTCTCTACCACCTTTTTTGAATAGTGGGGTAACATTAGCTACCCTCCAATCCATGGGTACTGTTCCAGATTCCATCGAATGTTGGAAGATGATCAGCAATGCATCTACTATTTCGAGGGCCACTTCCTTAAGTACCCTAGGATGTAGATTATCAGGCCCTGGGGATTTATTGGCCTTCAGTCCCATCAATTTCCCTAACACCATTTCCTTACAAATACTGATTTCTTTCAGTTCCTCCCCTTCATCAGACACTATGTTCCCCGGCATCTCTGGGAGGTTATTTGTGTCCTCCTTTGTGAAGACAGAACCAAAATATGTATTTAGTTGGTCTGCCATTTCTTTGTTCCCCATTATAAATTCCCCTGATTCTGATTGCAAGAGACCTACGCTTGACTTCACCAATCTTTTTCTCTTCACATATCTATAAAAGCTTTTACAGTCTGTTTTTATGTTCCCTGAAAGCTTACTCTCATATTCTATTTTCCCCTTCTTAATTAATCCCTTTGTCCTCCTTTGTTGAATCCTAAACTGCTCCCAATCCTCAGGATTATTGCTTTTTCTGGCCAATTTATATGTCCTCTCCTTGGATCTTATGCTATCCCTAAACATAGTACTAATGACACTCATGAAATGACCATGGTGAGATGCCAGTTAGTGACATTCATGAACAACAAACTCAGCAGGGAGCCAGTGGTTCACCAAATATGATCGGGTGTGAGGTCATAGACTCAGCAACTACATGTGTGGAGTGGGTGGGAAGAGAACAGAGCTGGGGGAGGCTATCATAGAACCTGGTGGATGGTGTATTGTCTGGAGCCCACACACAGCACAATGATCCTGTACTTGGTCTCTCCTTTGGTCTTGTTGCTTATTTATTTCTCGGTTCCAGCTGCCTTATTTTTTTACTGACAAATTAAACAGATCATTTCAGAAGCAAGAAAACATTGTATTCCAATCAATACAGGGAAGTGTTGGGTCTCAGAGAGATTCTATACATCACCAACTAGTCTTATTGTTTCTCTTTCCTCTCTCAGACTGATGCAGATCCAGAAGTTTGTAAGAGGATGACCAAGAAGAACCGCTTTGAACCAATTCTTTCACTTATTGCTTACTATCAGATGGTAAGAGTACATACTTGAAGATTGGGTGTTGGAGTGTGGAGAATGTATGTGATGAAATATGCCATTCATCAGGCACTGTATTCCCTGTGTTTAGTTTAGTTTCAGTTTCATTTCCTTACCTGTATTGTATTGTGTGTAGGGCTCCGCCCATACCTGGCCCCTACTTAAGCAAGCCCCAGCGTGTCTCACAGCAGTACAGCAGATCTCTGGATGAGAGACACTTCTCCAATGTGTATTACTTTCCGTGTTAATAAAAGCCTTGCTTTGCTCCGTTAACGTCGAGTCTCGGATTCATTGAGGCACATCAATTTTATTAACTCAATTTTCAACGCAATGGACCAACTCTTGAAACCCGAACGTTTGGATTTGGACCCGCATGCTTCGGACGCATCGGCACGATTCGGACACTGGTTTAAGTGTATGGAATTCTTCCTGGACAATTCCGCAGCCATCACAGGCGCTACGGACGCTGAGAGTATGAAACTCGGAATCCTGCGGAATTGGGTAAGCCACCGGGTTTACCCCCTCATCCAAGACGCCGACACGTACCCGGCCGCCTGCGACATCCTAAAGGTGCATTACCAGCAGCCTACGAATGAGGTGTACGCTAGGCATCTGCTTGCTACTCGCACACAGCGCCCTGGGGAATCGCTGGATGAGTTCCTAGTCACCCTGAAAACGCTTGGCAAAGACTGCAAGTGCCAAGATGTAAAAGCCGCAGTGTACACTGACGAGCTTGTTCGTGATGCCTTTATCGCAGGCCTCAGCTCCACTTACATCCGGCAGAGACTACTGGAAAAAACGGGATTGGACCTGAAACAGGCTGTGGACACAGCGCGATCCCTGGATGTGGCCCAGAGAAACTCGGACGCCTACTCTTCGGCCCACGCCGCCACGTGTGCACCAAGGGCGCCGCCATCTTGGAAGGCATCTTCCCCGCCCGGCAGCCCGACACCGTCGGGGTCCCGCTCTCCCCCCAGAAGCCCTACGACAGCCGCGACGTGTCGGGGCCCCAACTACTTTTGCGGGCAGCCGAAGCACATCAGAAACCTGTGCCCGGCGAAAGGCACCACCTGCTTTAAGTGCGGTAAGAAGGGGCACTTCGGGAAGGTGTGCAGAGGGAACCCCGCTGGAAAACCCGCCACCGCCGCGTGTGCGCCGTGGGAGCGGCCATCTTGGACGCCATCTTGCCCGACCTCGTGGGGTCCGCCATCTTGTGAGCAGACAGCGTGGACGCCATCTTGTCTCGATCAGGGCCCTACAGTGGCATCGGTCACAGTGGACCAGACCAGACCGCACCCGCTATCCAAATCAATGGTGGACATCGAGGTAAACGGGTGCGGGGTTAAATGTTTAATTGACAGTGGAAGCACGGAGAGTTTTATCCACCCTGAACTAGCACAACAACTCTCTCTAACGGTGGTCCCTGCTCGGGGCACCATCTCTATGGCTGATAAAACCCAGACATCGACCATTATGGGTTACTGCGCGGTACAATTGTCCGTTAACGGAACTGTATACGATAATTTTAAATTACTAATCATGAAGAATCTATGTGCGAGCGTGATCTTGGGCCTGGATTTCCAGTGCCACCACCAAAGCATCACGCTCAATTACGGTGGGTCCCAGCCGCCCCTCACAGTGTGCGGTCTGACTACCCTGAAGGTAAAGCCACCTTCGCTATTCGCGAACCTTACTCCCAACTGCCGGCCAATAGCGACCAAAAGCAGGAGGTACAGCTGGGAGGACAAGCGGTTTATCGCGACCGAGGTAGACAGGCTCCTGAAGGAGCGCATTATCGAACGCAGCAACAGCCCGTGGCGCGCCCAAGTGGTGGTGGTGAGGGGTAGCGAGAAGAAGCGGATGGTGATAGATTATAGCCAGACGGTTAATCTATACACCCAGCTAGACGCCTACCCGCTACCCCGCATATCCGAGATGGTGAACCAAATCGCCCAATACCGGGTGTTCTCCACCATCGACCTCAAGTCAGCGTACCACCAGCTCCCTATCAGACCAGAGGACCGCCCGTACACCGCCTTCGAGGCGAACGGACGCCTCTACCAATTCCTTAGAGTCCCCTTTGGGGTGACGAATGGGGTCTCGGTCTTCCAGAGGGAGATGGACCGCATGGTCGATGACCACCACTTGCAGGCAACCTTCCCCTACCTCGACAACGTCACCATCTGCGGTCACAACCAGCAGGATCACGACTCGAACCTCGAGAGGTTCCTGAAAACCGCACAAAAACTCAACCTCACTTACAACGAGGACAAGTGCGTTTTCAACACCACGCGCCTCTGCATACTAGGCAGCGTGGTGGAGAATGGGGAAATCGGACCAGACCCCGACCGATTTGCGCCCCCTACGGGAGCTCCCCCTGCCCAACACTCCCAAAGCCCTGAAAAGGTGCCGGGGGTTATTTTCTTATTATGCCCAATGGGTCCCCAACTACTCCGACAAAGCCTGCCCCCCTCTTGAAAGCATCCTCTTTTCCGCTCTCTGCTGAGGCCCACGCCGCCTTCAAAAGCATTAAGCGGGATATTGAGCGGGCCACGCTACAGGCAGTGGACGAGAACACTCCCTTTCAAGTGGAAAGTGATGCGTCTGACTTTGGCGGGGCGGCCCGTAGCTGTCTTCTCGAGGACCCTCCAAGGGCCCGAGATCAGACACTCCTCCGTGGAAAAGGAGGCCCAAGCCATCGTGGAGGCAGTGCGCCACTGGCGGCACTACCTAGCCGGCAAACGCTTCACCCTACTTACCGACCAGCGGTCGGTAGCGTTTATGTTCAATAATAAACAGAGGGGGAAGATTAAAAATGATAAGATTCTTAGGTGGCGGATCGAGCTCTCCACCTTCGAGTATGACATCATTTACCGGCCAGGGGCCCTTAACGAATCCCCCGACGCCCTCTCACGAGGGATGTGTGCCAGCGCCACCGGGGATCGGCTACAGACCCTCCACAACGACCTCTGCCACCCAGGGGTCACACGGCTGTTCCACTTCATAAAGTGCCGCAACTTACCCTACTCGATTGAGGAAGTTCGGTCTCTGACCAGGAACTGCCGCACTTGCGCTGAGTGCAAGCCTCGGTTCTACCGCCCAGATAGAGCCCACTTAATCAAAGCTACACGGCCCTTTGAGCGGCTCAGCTTAGATTTCAAGGGCCCCCTCCCGTCAGTCGACCGCAATGTTTACTTCCTGAACATTGTGGACGAATACTCCCGTTTCCCATTCGCCTTCCCCTGCCCAGACATGACCAGCGCCACGGTCATTAAATGCCTCAACAGCCTGTTTGGTATGCCGAGCTACATCCATACGGATAGGGGGGGCGTCCTTCATGAGTGAAGAGCTACGCCAGTACATGTTGTCCAGGGGGATCGCCACGAGCCGTACCACCAGCTACAACCCCCAGGGTAACGGCCAGGTGGAGCGAGAGAACGGGACAGTATGGAAAGCAGTCACTCTAGCTCTAAGGACCAAGGGCCTCCCTATCTCCCGCTGGCAGGAAGTCCTCCCAGATGTGCTCCATTCGATACGGTCACTATTGTGTACTGCCACTAATGCCACGCCTCATGAACGAATGTTTGTCTTTCCCCGGAAATCCACCTCAGGCGTATCCATGCTGTCATGGCTCTCCACCCCAGGTCCGGTATTTGTACGAAGGCATGTGAGGGGCCACAAGACGGACCCCCTCGTGGAGTCAGTGCACCTACTCCACGCCAACCCCCAATACGCGTATGTCCGGCACGCCAACGGAAGGGAGGACACCGTGTCCATAAAAGACGTCGCCCCAGCCGGTAACGACAACAACCACGACAACAACAGCAACAACGATCACAGCAATTCTTACCCACCCACTATCCTTTCACCACCCCCGGAAGAACATCGACCAACGGTGCCCCCACCAACTACCCCTTCAACAACCCTGGCGGCGCCCCCGGCAGAGACCCAGGAGGCCACCGGGGACACCCAGCCGACACCCGCGGCACCACAACAGCTACGTCGGTCACAGAGGACTATCAAACCCCCGAACAGACTAAATCTGTAGAAGGGGTGAATGTGATGAAATATGCCATTCATCAGGCACTGTATTCCCTGTGTTTAGTTTAGTTTCAGTTTCATTTCCTTACCTGTATTGTATTGTGTGTAGGGCTCCGCCCATACCTGGCCCCTACTTAAGCAAGCCCCAGCGTGTCTCACAGCAGTACAGCAGATCTCTGGATGAGAGACACTTCTCCAATGTGTATTACTTTCCGTGTTAATAAAAGCCTTGCTTTGCTCCGTTAACGTCGAGTCTCGGATTCATTGAGGCACATCAGTGTGCATGGTGCGCCAAAGGGGGATATCCTTTGCACTTTCCAGTATTACATTTTGGACTTACTTTGTAAATTATTTTTCTGATTTCTCTCCTTTACTCAAAGCTTGACCAAGAGTAAATGCAGATGGTGCTCTGCCCTGCCTTTGCCAGTGTTGGTGGTGAGGAAGTTCCTGATGGTGCAAACAATGATATAGAACAGCAATGGGGAACATTTAAAACTGTGTTCAACAGAGTCCAGGAAAAATATATTCCGCTAAAAAACAAGAACAAGTTACAGTGTAGGGAACTATGAGCACGTAGCCCTGGTCGCTACTATGTTTAACATCTAAATTTTAGCATGGTAGGAGATCATTCAGCCCTTCTTCCTTGCACTGAATTTAGGTGCCTTTTGAGGCCTAATTTTATACAGTCCCATCTCTCTGCTTTTCCCCCTCACTAATTCCATCTCCCTGCTTTTTCCCACATCCTCCAGTGTTCCTCCTGCTGAAATTACTCCACACCTTTCTGAATGCTTTCATTGATTTTGCATCAGTCACCACTTGTGACAAAGCACTCCATGTAACCAGAATGCAGTGTAAAAGTTTCTTCCTCTTTCTGTATTTGATGTTTATCTTGAGATTTATATCTTTGATTTACCTAATCTATGTTAACCTTGTGTGTTCCTTTTATTATTTTGTCCATCTCTATCAAATCTTCACTCAAGTCTTCAGTTTGAGAGAATATAGCCGTAGCTATTCTTGTTTTTCAAAATAACTCAGGACCCACTTGTAGTGAGATGGCCAAAGCTGCACGCAATATTTTAGATGTGGCCTAACCATCATTTTCAGTAATCATCGCCGGGGAGGCGAGGATAACCCTCCATGCTCAACAACTGTCCACAGTAAACTGGGCAAATCTGTTAATGGGTAAAACGACAGATCATCAGTGGGAGGTGTTCTAAAACAAATTTAACGTGATACAGAACCAGTGTATACCCCGAAGGGGCAAGAGCTCGATTTCCCAAACAAAACAGCCATGGATGACTAAAGAGGTCAGGGACAACATAAAACTAAAAGGAAAATGCAAAAACTAGCATCGATCCTGACAAAGAATCAGGTGACTAAACAGATAGTAAGAGCTACGGAAAGGGAGTATGAAAAGAAATTTGCAAGGACTATCAAAATCAACACACAAAATGTTTACAAGTAGGAAAAAGAGGGTGGTCAGGGGCAATGTGGCCCCTTCAAAAATTGCTAATGGTGACATTGTAAATGAAAATAGGGAAATGGCGGACATGTTGAATAATTACATTGCGACAATATTTACAGTAGGACAAGAGGATAGCCTGCTAGATATCCCAAGGAAACTAATCATGAATCAGGGATGGGGACTTGCCTAAATTAACATAAGCAAAATAACAATAACAACAACAACTTGTATAGCGCCTTTAACATAGTAAAACGTCACAAGGTGCTTCACAGGAGTGTTACAAGACAAAAATTGACACCGAGCCACAAGAAATTAGGGCAGATGGCTAAAAGTTTGGTCAAAGAGGTAGGTTTTAAGGAGTGTCTTAAAGGAGGAAAGAGAGGTTTAGGCAGGGAATTCCAGAGCCTAGGCAACAGAAGGCACGGCCACCAAAGGTTGAGTGATTATAAACAGGGATGCTCAAGAGGGCAGAATTAGAGGAGCACAGATATCTCTTTTGGGGGGGGGGGGGGCGGGGTTTGTGGGGCTGAATGAGATTAGAGATAGGGAGGGGCGAGGGCATAGAGGGATTTGAAAACAAAGATGAGAATTTTGAAATCGAGGCGTTACTTAACCGGGAGCCAATGTAGGTCATCAAGCACAAGGGTGATGGGTGAACGGGATTGGTGCGAGTTAGGACACGGGCAGCCGAGTTTTGGATGACCTCAAGTTTACGTAGGGTGGAATGTGGGAGGCCAGCCAGGAATAGTCAAGTTTAGAGGTAACAAAGGAATGGACGAGGGTTTCAGCAGCAGATGAGCTGAGGCAGGGGCGGAGATGGGCAATGTTACGGAGGTGGAAATAGGCCATCTTACTTATGGCATGGATATATCGTGGGAAGCTCATTTCAGGGTCAAATATGACACCAAAGTTGCAAACAGTCTGGTTCAGCCTCAGACAGATGCTAGGGAGAGGGATGGAATCGGTGGCTTGGTAACAGTGTGTGTGGCGGGGACCAAAATCAATGGCTTCGGTCTTCCAAATATTTAATTGGAGAAAACTTCTGCTCCAGTACTGGATGTCAGACAAGCAGTGTGTCAATTTAGAGACTGTGGAGGGGTCGAGAGAAGTGGTGGTGAGGTAGAGCTGGGTGTCGTCAGCATACATGTGGAAACTGACGCCATGTTTTCGGATGATGTCGCCAAGGAGCAGCATGTAGATGAGAAATAGGAGGGGGCCAAGGATAGATCCTTGGGGGACCCCAGAGGTAATGATGCAGGAGTGGGAAGAGAAGCCATTGCAGGTGATTTCCTGGCTACAATTAGATAGTTAAGAATAGAACCAGACGAGTGCAGTCTCACCCAGCTGGATGATGGTGGAGAGGCGTTGGAGGAGGATGGAGTGGTCAACCATGTCAAAGGCTGCAGACAGGTCAAGAAGGACAAAGAGGGATAGTTCACCTTTGTCACAGTCACAAAAGATGTAATTTGTGACTTTGATGAGTGCTGTTTCAGTACTGTGGTAGGGCAGAAACCGTATTGGAGAGATTCAAACATGGAGTTCTGGAAAAGATGGGCACGGATTTGGGAGGTGACAACACATTCAAGGACTTTGGAGAGGAAAGGGAGGTTGGAGATGGGGGCGTAGTTTGCAAGAACAGAGGGGTCAAGGGTTGGTTTTTTGAGGAGAGGGGTGATGATGGCAGATTTGAGGGAGAGGGGGACAATACTTGAGAGAGAACCATTAACAATGTCAGCTAACATGGGAGCCTGAAAAGGAAGTTGGGTGGTCAGCAGTTTAGTGGGGATAGGGTCGAGGGAGCAGGAAGTGAGTCTCGTGGTGAGTGTGGAGAGGTCAAGAGGGGAGATTGGAGAGAAACTGGAGGAAGATGCGAGTTCATGGCTAGGGCAGGGGTGAACTTTAGAGGAAGTTTGGCCCAGGAGTCTAGGGGAAGGAAGGGATGTGACAGACGCAGCTGATCGGATGGTCTCAATCTTAGAGACAAAGAAGTCCATGAGCTCCTTGCACTTGTTGTTGGAGGTGAGTGTGGAGGGGTTTAAGAAGACGGTTAGCAGTAGAAAAGAGTAGCCGGGGGATATCTTTGCATTCCAGAATGATCCTGGAATAGTGAGCAGTTTTGGCAGACGAGAGCAGGACCCGATAATGCTTTGTGGTCCAGCCAGATCTGGCGGTGAATGGCTAAACCAGTTGTCCACCATATCCGTTCAAGTCTGTGTCCCTTGGACTTGCAGGAGCGAAGATGTGGGTCATACCAGGGGTAACGACCAGGGTGAGAGAGAGTAATGGTTTTAATAGGGACTAGGGCATCAAAGCTGGTGGTGAGGGTGTGGTTGAGCAGATCGGTAGCTGCAGAAATGTCGTGAATGGAGAGCCAAAGGCTAGACAGTTGGGAGAGTTTTTTCCAGGGGCAGACACAGAAGGAAGTAGGGTTAGGTAGGGGAAGGGGGATGTGGGTGGAAAGTGATACAAGGAAATGGCCAGAGATGGCCTTATCTTCGATTGGCACGGTGGGAGTAGCAAGGCCTCGAGAGATAGCAAGGTCAAGGGGGTGGCTGTGAATATGGATTGGGATGTTCACATGGAGGGAGCGATTAAGGGAGGATAGAAGGGTGGTGAACTCAGAGGAGAGAGAGGATGATGAATTGAGATGGAGGTTGAAATCACCGAGGATGAGAAGTCACTTGGTGCAGAGACTGAGGGAGGAAAGCAGTGAGGATATCTCGGTATTAACATTTTTATGGTACTTGGGTGGTCGGTAGAGAACGAGAATTTTAAATGAGAGGTGAGAGGAGTGGAACCGGGTGAGATGCTCAAAGGAGGAGAAAGTGCCAGAGGAATAGAGGGACAGAAGCAGGTGTGATTTGGTGATGAGAGCCACACTGCTACCACGGCAGTCTGGGCAGAAGAAAATAATGACACTAAAGAGTTGACAAATCCCCAGGACCAGATAGTTTCCCTCCCAGGGTTTTAAAGGAAGCAGGTGAGAACGTTGCAGATGCCTCAACTATAATCTTCCAAAGTTCTCCAGATTCAGGAACCGTTCCTTTAGATTAGAAAATTGTGTATGTCACTCTGCTATTTAGGAAAGGTGAGCGAGGGAAACCAGGGAATTATAGACCAGTTAGCCTAACATCTGTTGTCGGGAAATTACCAGAGTCTATAATAATAGTTAGTGACTGAACACCTTGAAAATTTTCATCTGATCAGAGAGAACCAGCATGGATTTGTGAAAGCTAGGTCATGCCTGACGAACCTGATTGAACAGGTGACTAAAGTAGTGGACAGGGGAATGTCTACGGATGTTATTTATATGGACTTCCATAGGCATTTGATAATGTCCCTCATAAGAGACTGTCAGCTGAAGTTGAAGCTCATGGAATTGAAGGCAAATTGTTGACCTGGTTAGGAAATTGGCTGAGCAGCAGGAAACAGAGAGTAGAGATAATGAGCAGGTACTCTAAAAGGATGTGACTAGTGGTATCCCGCAAGGATCTGTGTTGGGGCCTCAACTATTCACCGTATTTATTAACAACTTAGATGATGAAATAGAAAGCCACATATCGAAGTTTGCCGATGACACAAAGATAGGTGCCATTTTAAGCAGTGTAGATGGAAGCATAAAATTATAGAGATTGTGGCTCAGAACTTGGTGTCGGGGGCTTGCCGCGCGTGCAAGCCCCCAATGTGCACTTACCCGGCGCGCCGACATCTGAAACCTGGCCCGCAGTGGATTTCCTGTAAGTGGCCCGGTTCTGATCTCGGCGCGCTGTGCTAACCTGACCCAGCGGCGTAGTTAGTACAATGTGCCGGCTGGGATCAGGTGAGCACTGTTCAGCCAATCAGGGGAGGGGAAACTTCATTCATAAGTTTGATAGTAAAGACTGTCAAACTCATGAAAAGTACGGCACCCCAAAACACTACTTAAACTTTAAATAAAATTTTAAAAAGCATCCCAATAATTAAATTAACTATGAATAACTTTAAAAAACTATTTTAAACAATTAATCAAATTTTTGAAAAAAATAAATTTTTAAAAAATAGGGTCTAAAACTAAACTTAACTTACTGTAGATTCTTTAAAAATAATAAACCTGTGGAAAAAGAAATTCTAAATTGTACTAAAAGACCACTTACCTGTAAAACTAAGTACTTACGTGTGGTTTTTCAATGCGTTAAAACCGGAGCCCTTTACACATGCGCAAATCTGTAAAAATACAGGAAATCCAAGTTGCACGCGCTGCCCAATACTGCGCATGCGTTCAGCCTCTTAACCCCTTGGGTCAGAGGACAGGAAATGCCGGTTTTCAGCGCATGCGCTGTGCATGCTGAAAACCGGCAATTCCTCCTGGCACACGTGTGAGTACCCTGTCCGTACTCACGCGTTGTGACAGGAATTACTGGGCCATTAATAGATTAAGTGAATAGGCAAAACTGTGGCAAATGGATTTCAATATAGGCAAGTGTGAGGTCATCTACTTTGGACCTAAAACGGATAGAACAGAATACTTTCTAAATGGTGAAAATCTAAAAATAAAGCGACTTGGGGGGTCTGGGTACATAGATCATTAAAATGTCATTAACAGGTATAGAAAATAATCAAAAAGGCTAATGGAATGCTGGCATTTATATCTAGAGGACTAGAATGCAAGGGGGTAGAAGTTATGCTGCAGCTATACAAAACCCTGGTTAGGCCACACCTGGAGTACTGTGAGCAGTTCTGGGCGTCACACCTTAGGAAGGATATATTGGTCTTGGAGGGAGTGCAGCGTAGGTTTACCAGAATGATACCTGGACTCCAAGGGTTAAATTATGAGGAGAGATTACACAAACTAGGGTTGTATTCCCTGGAATTTAGAAGGTTAAGGGGTGATCTGATCAAAGTTTTCAGGATATTAAGGGGAACAGATAGGGTAGATGGAGAGAAACTATTTCCACTGGTTGGGGATTCTAGGACTAGGCGGCACAGTCTAAAGATTAGAGGCAGGCCTTCTAAACGCAAAGGATGGTAGAAGAGTCTAAAGATTAGAGGCAGGCCTTCTAAACGCAAAGGATGGTAGAAGTTTGGAACTTTCTTCCGTAAACGGCTGTTGATGCTGGGTCAGTTAATTTTAAATCTGAGGTTGAAAGATTTTTGTTAAGCAAAGGTATTAAGGGATATGGGGCAAAGGTGGGTATATGGAGTTAGGTCGCAGATCAGCCATGATCTCATTGAATGGTGGAATAGGCTCGAGGGGCTAAATGGCCTACTCCTATTCCTATAAACATGACACTGACTGAAGGAGTTCTGAAGCTTCTCTGAATTCCTGTAATACTTGAGATCCTTTCATCTTTTCCTCCTCCTACTTGACTTCTCGTTCCCAACTACTCTCACTCATTGTTCTGAATATTCCATCTTTGGTGTCAAAACACCTTCATTTATACTTCGGATTCACAAAGGAAATTCCTTTGAATTAAATTCAACCAATCTCTACAATCCACCTCCTTTCAAATATCTGCAATGGCCAATCGGAGTGACATATTTTCTGGCAGAGGTTTCCTTATATGGTGATAACTATCTTAGACAGGCCCACGAGTGCTTATATTGAACAACAGGGAGGAAAAGATTGATCCATTTGCTGCAAGTGTACTTAATTTATTGTCCATAAATACCTATAGTAAATCAACCCAGATAAGGACGGTCTTCAGGGACTTCCGAGAGATTTCTTTCCTGTTGTTTTGGCCAAATGGGCAACAGAGAAAGGTAAAGAATTACCACTTTTGTGATCATCTTGAAGGCAAATTATTGACCTGGATAGGAGATTGGTTAGTCAGTAGAAGACAGAGAGTAGGGAAAATGGGTATGCACTCGAATTGGAAGGAAGTGACTAGTGACTAGCGCTTGGCAGGACTGTGGAGTTGGGGGAAGCACTGCTACTCCTGACGCCACAGGAACATTTCTTTTCATTTAAATTTTAGGCCACAACAACACCTCAAGAATCCTGAGTGAGGCAGGCCCGGCTCCTGCTCCACTCAATCGAAAAATATTCCTGCAAAGGGGCACAGAACAGATGTTCATGCCTCATTCACATTGTACGGGGCCTAAAGCCTGTTTTAGACACCTGCAAAGCTGCCTTTACGAATATGGTGGTATCTGTAACATGGGCACAGGACATGGCGCTCCAAAATTGGTCCATTTTGCCCCCATTTGCCACCTGGAAAATGGGCGCAACCAGATCCAATTTATACCCCTGTCTTCAGACCTAAATAGTTTTGCGTTGTTTACCATTGCATGCAGATTGGGCAGTGCAGGGTATGAGGGGGATTAGACTACAGTCTGCCAGTTACAGTTGTTGACGTACTGTCCCAATTATACCGAGAGTGCAATCTCGGGCATTGGGATCAGAATGTGCAACTTGGCTGCGTCACCTCTTAAAATGTGCTATTTTAATAAGTTGCTCAACTATGTTATCAAGTTTAATGTTGATTATTCTGAAATTATATTTAGTAAAAACTAGATGAGATAAAATTCCATCAGTATTATATCTCTGAAGCATGTACTCTGAGAACTTCAAAAGAGATGATTGTGAGCAGCAGCTGAAGACCTAATGAACACTGACAGTACTGTGGGGCTGGGGAGACGTATTAATACAGAACACTAATGGCCAGTGCCAGTGTGCTATGTGCACTGACTTATCCTTTGTCCCGTTCTGTCCCAGGAACACCGGGTCGCCTTGCGCCTGTTCTTGCTGAAGTGTTTTGGAGCCATGTGTAACCTGGATGCAGCCATCATCTCCACATTGGCAAACTCTGTGCTGCCAATGGAACTGGCACGAGACATGCAATCTGACACCAAAGGTAGGCAAGTGTGCCAGGAAATCCACAGACCTGTGATTAAAAAGAACTGAGTGTTTGAAATGAAGCACATGGCTTTGTACAGATTTTATGTTAATTTGGAGGAGTTGGAGTTGATGATGACTTATGATATTGTAATTCAGCTGATAAAAGCTAAGATAACCAGGTATTAAAATATGAAAGTGATTCTCAGACCCTCCCCTTACAGCATATGACTGTGCTAAACAGCCACTGTTGCAATTTGTAAAACACACTGGGTTCATCCAAAACCATCCATTATTGGATGTCAAACTCCCAGACTGAAACATCTCCAAAAGATCTCTCAGCCCCTCCTCAACTTCCACCAGCGCTGCCTCACTTCCCTAATCTAGTTGCTGTTGAGATACCGCGGCAAACGTGGGAGTCGAGACCAGAGTTAGTGAAACACAACTGCTTTAATCAACCTCATGGCAAAGAGGAACTGGAAAAGCCCGCGCAACCACTTAAATACTCCCCAGACAGGAAGTGCTCCCGGCAGCCTGTCCCTGCGGGAAACAAGTTGCTGGAGGAGAGGGCCCCTGGCTGGGGGCGTCTGCTTAAACTGTCCGTGCCGCCGTGAGCGGATTATGTCCAGTGGTGGCGTGTCGCCACAGAGCTCCCCCCAGAATCCGCTTAGGAGGAGTGGACGAGTCGTGACGGTGGTCTAATGGTTCTGCCGGAGCGGCTCTGAGTGGTCGCCGGTCTACTTGGTGGGGCCGGGCGGTTCGCCGCCGGCTGTGCTGGCTTGCTGGCGGGACGGCCTCTAGTTGGAGGTCGGGCCACGGGGACCTGTTCCCCTGGTTCTGTGTGTGCTGATTTGAGCCGGTCGATGGAGACTGTGTCGACCCTGTCGCCGAGTCGCAGCTTGAAGACCTTGTCCCCGGTTTGTAGTACCTCGTACGGTCCGTCGTACGGGGGTCGCAGGGGTCCGCGGTGCGCGTCGTGTCGCACGAAGACGAAGCGTGCCTGCTTTAAGTTTGGCGGGACGTGAGGTGCGAGTTCGCCGTGTCGGTTGACCGGAAGTAGGGTGAACTGTTGAGCGGAAGAGAAAGAGTTGAGCCGCTGCTGTTCGGCCGACCAAGGCGTGGTAGCCTCCGGAAGGAATTTGCCTGGGACGCGCAGCGGTTGTCTGTAGACTAACTCCGCTGCCGAGGACTGGAGGTCTTCCTTGACCGCAGTGCGTAGGCCTAGTAGCACCCACGGTAGGCGGTCAGTCCAGGTACTGTCCTGCAGGCCGGCGCGGAGTGAGGCCTTGAGTGACCTGTGGAAGCGTTCACAAAGCCCGTTGGCCTGCGGGTGGTACGCCATGGTTCGGTGGAGCGTCACCCTGGGGTTGCGTGCTGTGGCCGTCCAGAGTTCGGAGGTGAACTGGGCGCCTCTGTCGGAGGTTATGTCGGCTGGTACGCCGAACCTTGCGACCCAGGTGTTAACGAACGCTCTGGCGATGTCGGCTGTGGTGGTGGAGGGCAGCGGCACTGCCTCAGGCCAGCGTGTGTAGCGGTCGACCATCGTGAGGAGATAAGTTTGGCCTTGCGATGGCGGCAGAGGACCGACGATGTCGGCGTGTACGTGGTCGAAGCGGCGGCTGGGTACCTCGAAGTCTCCCAGGGGTGCTTTTGTGTGTAGCTGTACCTTAGCCCGTTGGCAGGCGAGGCAGGAGGTGGCCCAAGTCCGAACATCTTTGCTGAGGCCGCGCCAGACGAAACGCTGGGAGAGGAGTTTGACGGATGCGCGAGCGCGTGTAGCGCGTCGAAGATGCGGCGGCGCCAGGTTGCAGGGACGACCGGCCTGGGTTGGCCGAGTGAGACGTCGCAAGTGACTGCCGTGGCTTCGGGCCCGTGCGCGACCTTGGCTAGGCGTAGCCCTGGCAGGCTGGTAGCCGCCGAGAGGAGGTCTGGGTCCGTGAGCTGGGCCGCTGCTAGTTGCGCGTAGTCGACCGCGAGGTGATTCGCGCAGATGGCGGGACGGGAAAGGCAGTCGGCGACAACGTTGTCTCTACCGGAGACGTGCTGGATGTCCGTAGTAAACTCGGACACGGCCGCGAGCTGGCGTTGCTGCCTAGCGGACCAGGGTTCGGTGTGCTTGGCCATCGCGTATGTGAGCGGCTTGTGGTCCACGTACGCAGTGAAGGGGCGGCCCTCCAGGAGGAACCTGAAATGGTGGACCGACAGGTGGAGCGCGAGAAGCTCGTGGTCGAAAGTAGAGTATTTGACCTCTGGGGGGTGCAGTTGGCGGCTGTAGAAGGCAAGTGGCTGCCACGCGCCATTGACCCACTGCTCGAACACGGCTCCGACCGCGTGGTCGGAGGCGTCGGTGGTGAGCACGACCCAGGCATCGGCCTTCGGGTGCGCGAGCAGGGTGGCGTCAGCGATCGCGTTTTTGGTGGCGTCGAAGGCGGCTGACGTGTCAGTGGTCCAGGCTACAGCCATCTTGCCGGATTTACCTCAGAGGGAGTCGTATAGGGGCTTCATGAGGGCTGCAGCGCTGGGGATGAACCTGTTGTAGAAGTTCACCATCCCGAGGAACTCCTGGAGGCCCTTGATGGTCTTGGGGCGGGGGAATTGCTGGACGGCCTGCACCTTGTTGGGCAGGGGGACGGCCCCAGCAGGGGTGATGTGGTGACTGAGAAAATCGATCTCGGTTAGGCCGAATTGGCACTTCGCCGGGCTGAGGATGAGCCCGTGTTGGGCTAGGCGCCTGAACAGGATGCGAATGTGTTCGAGGTGTTCCTGATGGGAGGAGCTGGCCACGAGAATGTCGTCCAGATAGACGAATAGGAAGTTCAGGTCCCGGAGGACTGAGTCCATAAGGCGCTGGAAAGCCTGGGCTGCATTCTTGAGGCTGAAGGGCATCCTCAGGAACTCGAACAGGCCGAATGGGGTGATGATGGCTGTTTTGAGGATGTCCGCGGGGTGTACGGGACTTGGTGGTAACCGCGCACCAGGTCGACCTTGGAAAAGACGGTTCGTCCGGCCAGTCGGGCCGAGAAGTCCTGGATGTGCGGCACCGGGTATCGTTCGGGGGTGGTGGCGTCGTTGAGGCGGCGGTAGTCCCCGCAAGGGCGCTAGCCTCCGCCGGGCTTGGGGGCGATGTGGAGGGGCGAGGCCCAAGGGCTGCTGGAGTGGCGGATGATGCCAAGTTGTTCCATGGTGGTGAACTCGGCCTGCGCGATTTCCAGCTTGGCCGGGTTGAGTCTGCGGGCGTGGGCAGAAACCGGGGGGCCGGTGGTGGGGATATAGTGCTCCACATCGTGTTTGGCGGCTTTGGCCGAAAAGGTTGGGTTAGTGAGGGCGGGAAACTCGGCTAGAAGTGCCGAGTAGTCGTCCGTGGCTCTGGCGAGGCAGTAGGTCGTCAGGCCAGCCGAACGGGCTGGGGTATATGCGCCAGGGATGGGGGCCATCGTGTTGATGTCGACGAGGCGGTGCCTCGGAATGTCGACAAGGAGGCCGTGGGCGCGTAGGAAGTCATCGCCGATGAGTGGGCAGAGGACCCTGGCTGTGAGGAACTCCCAGCGGTAGCGGCGGCCTGCGAGGTCGAGCGTGACCATGCGGGTGCCATATGTGCAGATGTCAGAGCCATTGGCTGCGGCCAGCGTGATACCCCGCGCGCCGCGTTGGATTTCGAGGGCGGAGGCAGGGGTGATGCTGTGCTGGGCCCCTGTGTTGCACAGAAATCGGCGGTTGGTGCTGTCGTCGGTGACGTACAGTAGAGGCCCCTTTTGCCCCGCAGCCATCGTGGGGGCCGGTGCGGGGGGGGGTGCAGCGTTGGGCCCTAGTGCCAAAACGGGTGTGGTAGTAGCAGTGACCCGGAGTGGTAGGGCGGTCGGGCCTAGTGGGCCGGGAAGACTGCGTGGTCGTTGCCGTGAGGTCGGGCGCGACGTCGCGGGCGGACTGCGCAGAGAGCAGCCGGTCGGCCTTTTCGGCTATCTCATTCAGGTCCGTAGAGCCAGATTCCACAATGAGCGGGCGGATGCTGGCGGGGAGCTGCTGAATGAAATGCGTGCGAAAGAGGGCGCCGGTGTATTTGTCGTCCGAGAGGGACAGCATGTGGGAAAGCAAATCCGACGGTGAAGCGTCACCAAGGCCGGGGAGGTCGAGGAGTTGGCAGTTGCGCTGGTAAGAGGACGTTTGAAATTTTTTAAGGAGCGCAGCCTTCAGATGTTCGTACTTGCCTTCCGCTGGTGGCTCCTGCAGCGCTGCCCAAACCTTGGGGACTGTGGCGTAGGTGAGAGAGGCGACGAGGTAGTCGTACTTCGTGGCGTCGACTGTCATGTGTTTCAGCCGGAATCTGGACTCGGCTTGAACGAACCAGGCCTCGGCCAGGTTCTCCCAAAAGTCCGGTAGTTTAACCGTGACTGCGTTTGTATCCGCCATGCTAGCTTAGGATTCGTCCTGAGCGTCGGGGTCACCAGTGTTGAGATACCGCGGCAAACGTGGGAGTCGAGACCAGAGTTAGTGAAACACAACTGCTTTAATCAACCTCATGGCAAAGAGGAACTGGAAAAGCCCGCGCAACCACTTAAATACTCCCCAGACAGGAAGTGCTCCCGGCAGCCTGTCCCTACGGGAAACAAGTTGCTGGAGGAGAGGGCCCCTGGCTGAGGGCATCTGCTTAAACTGTCCATGCCGCCGTGAGCGGATTATGTCCAGTGGTGGCGTGTCGCCACATTGCAATATATTACTCGCTTCTAATGTGCCTTTCATAGGGCCATGTTTCTTTGCATTTCTCCTCTTGTTGTTGATCACAAGTCCACAGGGATAAAGCGCTGTGTATATTATACATACAGGGATAAAGCTTACGATTCTGGAACGGTCATAAGCGTATTTACTTTTCCGTCAGACAAAAATTGTGCCCACGGTATCCAAAAAACTTTCAAAATTCCGCTCATTTGCTCATTAGCACTGAGTGACATGAAAGTTGACCAATCGTACGGTCGAGCGACCTGACAGTTGACCAATCGCTGTGTCACGGGGGCAGGTTCATCGTGCGGTCGGGCCATCCTGCAGTTGAGTGTTGAGTGACTTGACGATTGACCAATCCTACAGTTCAGTGACCTGATGGTTGACCAATCGGTGCATGTGGGGGCGGGCCTTATCATTCTGAACCGAGGTGAGTGGCCGCCATCTTGATTCTTAACGATTTTTTTTTTCCACACTTTGTGTCTTTATTTTTCCCACTTTCTGTGTGTACACAGTTAAGTTCTTTTGTGCAGTTGTCTTCTTAGCTATGGGGTGCTTCAAAACCTGAACTTCAATATTTAGGAATCTCTCTTTATTGTAGTGGATGCGCGAAGCCGCGGCCTAGCAGCACGGGAAGCCTGGGCCTCGAGTTCAGCGCTCCGCTCTAACCGCCGCCATCCCCCCCTCCTCCTCACCCTCGCGCAGGGGGGACTTGGGGCTGCTCTCCGCCCGCTGCAGGCAGGCCTGAAGCTCAAAAAAATTCTCTCTCTCTCCTCTTCCCTCTCTCCTTCTCTCTCTCTCTCTCTCTCTCTCTCTACTTCCCCCTCTCTCTCTTGCCGTGAGTGCGGGACCGGCAAAACCGGGGCTTTCCAAACAGCTGTCCCTGATCGCAATCGGACACGAGAGTCTGCAGCGAAAGGCGTTCGTCTGCCGCCCAGCCAACCGGGTCCAAAGGCCCGCCGCGTTCACCAGCAGGAACCCCGGGCTCGCTTCAGAGCGCTGGGCACCCGGCCTCCCGTTGTCGGACTGACTCCGTTCTGCTACCGAGGTGAGTCCGGCCGGGCCTGAGGCGCTAGCAAGGGAGCGGGGAGGCAGGGAGGGAAAGGAGGGAGAGGAGAGGGGGAGTGTGTGAGGGAGAGGGCAGAGGGGGAGTGTGTGAGGGAGAGGAGGAGTGTGTGAGGGAGAGGGGGAGTGTGTGGGGGGGGAAGAGTGTGTGAGGGAGAGGGGGAGTGTGTGTGTGTGAGGGAGAGGGGGAGTGTGTGAGGGAGAGGGGTGTTAAGTCTGTGAATTATTTAGTTAATTAAGACACAGACTAATGAGTAACAATAAAAACAGGTCTTTACTGGTTGGAGGTAGGGACTATACTGAATACAAGATTACTGCACAGTGCTTATATACCGGTGTGTTCACCCCCGGTATTACGTCTACAGCAGCCTGAGAAAGTAGTACATCTCTTAAGGTGGAACAGGCTTAAGCTCTCTTAAGGTGGAACAGGTTACATACACAACACTCCTCCCTTCTTAGCTTTATAGTCATCCCCCCCATTTAACATAACGTAATAACATATATACATATATAACTTCATGTTTAACGTAACATATCACAGATTCAGTCTCTGCGGAAAACAGTTCACAGATTCAATCTCTGTGGTGTAGTCGGTTCACGTTACTCATTCAATAGTCCTTTCATGGATTTAACAGCTTGAACTTCCGAACTGATTTGGCTCCGTTCGGAGGGACCACGTGTGTGATCTGGTAGAGGTGATAATGGTTCAGATGGGTCATCTTCTGTTTTTACTTTTCCTTTTCTGCTTCTTGGAGACTCTCTGGGCTCCATTGTCAGCTGCCACAGCTGCCAGCTGCATGCGCAGTTCCTCCTTCTCTTCCTCCTGTTTCCGTCGTAGAGCCAGCTTCTCCCGATGTTCCGTAGACTTTTGGTGCTCCTCCATGATTTCTGCACTTTGGGAGTCGAAGTTACAAGCTGGGCAGGACAGGACATCGTAATATTCGGTGTCGTCCTGAGCTAGACCAGTGAGAGGGTCGTCTATTTCCTCCATACCCAGCTGGACGTTAGCCAGCTCTTGTTCCAAATCCAGACATCTTTCCTGAAGAGACTTCTTCATGTGTACCTCTGCATCCAGCTTTTTCTGGGCTTTCAGCAAGTCGTTTACTAGTGACCTCATTTGTGATTTTAATACTTCCACTTCCTTTGGAGATTGATTGATCGGACTATGCAATCCCTCTACCGGAGCAGCTGTTTCAGCGGTCTGTTGTTCTACATTGACGTGAGTCAGCGTACTTTTGGCATCCAATGGCTGCTCTGTTGCAGTCGTTTCAGTCTGTGTCGTCACATCAGCCATCTCAATGACTTTTGAGAGCTCCGAACCCTTTTCCTTTGAAGATCGCAGCTCGTGTTCAAGTTTTTCCCATTTCAGAGTCTTGTCCCTCAGCATATGAAGGAGTTGGCTGACCGTTAACTCTTCTGACACCAGATTATGGCACGCACCTTCAGAACCTGAATCAGCTTTGATTCGTTCGGCCTCCTTGCGCAGATGGTTGGTGTGCTCCTGCTCCATTTTCTCCATCAGTTGCTTCTGTTGCCTTTCCAGATTCTCCCACTCTGTAACAAAGAACTTTTTTATTTCATTCATCTCTTGCTCAAAACGGCGAATCATTTGTTCTAATTGCTGTTGTAGTTTGAAATGGAGTTGAGTTCGAGCCCAGTGTCCCTCAAAAATGTGCATATCAGTAGACTTGACAGACTCAGAATTCTCTGTTAAACTATGTTGTTGTTGCTCAGTGGAATTCTGTGCTGAAACTTTGTCTTTTGCACATGGGTTGGTCTTACCATCATCAGTTCTAGAGTCTGGGCTGATTATCTGCACCGAGTTCTCACTCTTTATGGCTTTTAGCGAATGCCAGTCCATATTTATGTTTCTAAACCACTCCCGGCCTAGTAGTGGTGGACCTCCCTCCGGTAGCACATATAAGTCCATTATTTGACTTCCTTCGCCCTTGTTGGCCACTGCAACCTTTATTGTCCCGACGGGGTACACTCTCTGCCCCGTGTAGGTTGTCAATATAATCTCCGTATCCTGTAGGGGAATATGTTGGAATAACCTTCTGTAATCTTTCTTATTCATGACCGACAATGCCGATCCAGTGTCCAATTCCATTTTTACTTGGACTCCTTCTATCTGAAGAGTAACCCAAATTGTCTGGAGGTCTGCACCCTTACCAACGTTGAGTACCCTTAAGCTAGCCAGTTCAATACTGCTTGCATCTGAATCGGACTCCTGTTCGGCCACCTTGTGTACCTTTGCGTATTTCCCTTGCGGTGACTTCTTGTTGCTGGTCTTCTTCGCTGACCTGCATACTCTAGCTATATGTCCAAGCCTACCACAAGTTCTACATTCTTGGTTTTTAAACCAACACTGGTTCTGATCATGCGTTGTCTTTCCACAACGATAACATTTGCCAGAACTCACACCCAATTTGTGTGCACTGAGCTCCGGTGACCGTAGCTGCATTACTGCCGTGCCTCTCGCTGCGGCTTCGTGTGCTGCTGCCATAGTGACCGCCTTCTCAAGCGTCAGCTCATTCTCCTCGAGCAGTCGCTTTTGTGTATCTTGTTTAAATAAACCACACACAAATTTGTCTCGTAGTGCATCTGTCAGTCCCGTTCCAAACTGACAATATTTCGCTAATTTACGCAATTCCAGCAAATATTCAGCATTGCTTTCATGCTGTAGCTGCCTTCTGTCGTAAAATTGAAATCGTTCCGCTAGCATCAGCGGCGTGGGGTTTAGGTGATCTTTCAGGACAGTAACAATCTCATCGAACGTCTTATCCGCCAGTTCATCTGGTGATAACAGGTGTTTCAATTGCCCGTATGTCTTCGCACCCATTAAATTTAATAATGTTAGAGCTTTATCTTGGTCACGAATATTATTGGCCTTACAATAATTTTTTACTCTTTCAACATATATGGCCCAATCTTCGAGGTCACTATCAAAGGTGCTAATATTCCCGTGTTTAAGCATTGTAGATTTGCAATTTCTGAGATTTTATTTTCTTTACTTGTTATCAAAGATGGCGGCTTCCCGCTCTTGCCGTCGTCCTCCGCCCACAAAATGGCGGTTTTCCCGCGCTTGGCGGTCTTCACCCGTCCCCCGACGCCGTCTCCATTCAGCCCCGAGTGCGGCCCTTATCTCCGCCGCGATCGATGGCCCGCGCTTTTCACCGCGGCTCTCGTGCCTTCAGTGTCTGCCGACGCTGCGCCTTTCAGCCCGAGTGTGGCCCTTATCAGGGATTGCGATCGATGGCCCTTATCTCCCGATCGCGATCGCCCTTGTTCCTCCGACTTCCCCCAGCCCTGTCTTTGCAGCCGACGCTGCTCGGCTTACCCACCACCGAGGTTGAAAAAGAAGCTGCAGGATGTCTTCTGTCCTCCAGTTTTCAGTCGCTAATGGAGGCTTCAGGGTCCTAATGCCTGTCGCTTCCAGTGGGGTGGTGCGGTTTGAAACCTCTCCAATGTCCTGTCTGTGGACGAAGCCGCCTTGGAATAACTGCCGCAGGGTAAGAACCTGACTCGTCGCCAGTGTTAAGTCTGTGAATTATTTAGTTAATTAAGACACAGACTAATGAGTAATAATAAAAACAGGTCTTTACTGGTTGGAGGTAGGGACTATACTGAAT